>NW_026713825.1:0-25382 GCF_029784015.1 Lycium ferocissimum | reverse complement strand
GTGGCGCATCTTCATTGACCTTTGATTTGACTAGGCATCTTGCATCATTTTGAAATGTGGCATGATCTGATTGGATCCTTCGTTTGACTTGGCGTGCCACGTCATTTGACACGTGGCACCAATTTGGGCCTTTTGGATAAGATGATATCTTGGGCTTGACAAAGTGGGCTCATCATTTGTAGCCTAATTAAATGGGCTAGCCCAATGCATTTGAACTCCTCTAATTAAATCCATATTTATTGGACCTAAATAATTAACCCAATTATATTAGCCCAAAATCCAATTATTTGGACTAATATATTTTGAATACAATCTGAACAAAATTTCATCATCTACACCAATCATTTGATATCTGCAGGAAAAACATTTGATTATATAGAAGGGCTGGTGATTAAGACCTTGTTCAAGCAACCCATTTGTATCAGATGGAAGAACACTCTATTGCCTTGAACTAACCAAAAAATTATTCCCAAAAAATCCGATACAATAATCCAAGTAACTTTAAAAACGCGAGGTGAATAATTTTATTATGATATTATCGGAAAAGCACTGGTAAACTGATAAGGAGCAAAAATATTTTGCTGGGTAGGAAAAGTTAAATAGGAAGAGAGAAAAAATATTTTAATATATTTATGGCTAAGTTATTAATTATGTAAATCATGATTAGAGTCTTGTTTTATTCAATTCAATTTTAGCCATTAATTCTAACTCATGCCATGTGTCCCTAATCTAAGGTAGAACTTGGGGAAAATGGAGAGAAAGGAAATAGAGAGGAGCTCAATCCCTAATTTCCTAACCTAGACTCAACAACACCTATACAATATACTGATACTCAGCTGCACCTAGCAGCTAATACACCTACTACTAATCAGCCGCATACAAAAAAGAGATACCATTTCCTAGAACCTTAACAGCCCCCAAAAAAGCCTTCATCTTCCTCCCCCAACCATCTACCATGACCAAAAAGGCCATTAACTTCACTTTCACGGCTCCATAGCCACCATTCACAACTTTTTATTCTTTAGGTGAGATCTTTTTTTTTTTTCTTTCTCCATAGCCACACAAACTCCATAAAATCCATCTGAAAACAAAATCTCAAACACCATGAAATTGCCATTTCCGGTCGAGGTCCATCCACAGCTCTATCCATCGGGGAAGTTTGAGACAGTAGAACAAAATTTCATCTTTTGGGGTCTTGTTCAGTCACAATAGTTGCAAATAAAAACTTTTGTTTAAAGATTTGGTTGAAGAAAAAGGTTCTGCAATATAAGTTTTTTTTTTTTTCTTATCTTTGATATTTTCAATTGTGAATATCATGCTACTGTTTCATTGAAATACTATTGTCTTTGTTAATCTTGGTTAACCTCACATGTACTAGTTTGATGTGCTTGCTGATTTATTTGTTAAGTGATAGATCAGTTTTGAATCTATTTTTTCTTACAAATTTAAAGGGAAGCTGAAATGGTGGGTGAGGTATAATTTTGGCGCTGCCTATCCATGTTTTGTTAGTAGTAGTTCATTGAGTTGTTAATTATTTGAAGGAGAAGAAGGTAACTCTAATTGAAAGTAATTATAAATGGATCTCACGTGCATAAAGATATTTACATGAAATATGTATGTTCATGCATCGTTTCTTCACTGTTAGTTAGGCTAAGGGAGTAGTTTTATTAAACTATGGCCAAAACATGAGCTTATTTTTTTGGTAATGACTATAAATGTTTAAAAGTATCATTGTGCATTTTATAAATAATTTTTTTTTTTTGAAAAAAAAATAAAAATAAACCTCTTCAGTATTTTATTTGTTGGAATTCGAAAGTTTAGTTTTCATATTAGTGAGCAAATTGTATATATATGGTAGACTGCTTTCATGTTAAATTGCTTCTATTTGGTAAAAGGCATGCTTCCAGTTCCTTTTGTATTCATGGGGCTTTTATGCTGATTTGGACTTTTGTTGTTGTTGTTGTTAATTTGGTTACTTTGAATTGTTTGATTACAAATGTCACATTGATTCTTCGTTTATAAAAAAAATACTAATTTTGGGCATGCATCAACGTTTAAGGCCTATTTAATTAGCTAAGTGTGAGATGAGCGAGATGGGGTGTGAACCTATTTCAAACTCTGTTGCCAAGAGTGGTAAAACCAATTGTGAGGGAGCGAGATGGGTTGTGAACACGTTTCAGAACTTGTTGTCAAAAGAGTGAAAGTTTAACCAAATAAAAATAGTCTCGGATTTTAGAGACAAGTAATTGCTTCTTAACGCTAGACGAGCTTTAGGCAAGTTTCAAGATGTTTGTTTCGATTAAGAAAGCGGTTACACATATTATTTCGAGATGCTTTAAATAACTCAAGGATGCGGTTTCGTACCTTGGCCAAACTCGCTTTAGTAATTAATCTTGTTTCGATTAGGAATGCGGTTATGTCACACCCCAATCCTGATAGGGTATGATGGGCACCCGACCCTTACTTAGGGCCGAGCGAACCCCCTGATCCTCGTGATACTCATAATCTTGCTGGACTCTTAAATCATGAAATGAATGCATAATGTAAGCTTTAAAAAAAAAACATGCTTTTCGTCCTTCTCCAATCAAGTAAAATCTGTAATCATATGAAATCTGTAGCATAATGTATAATGATACATCGGCTTACAGAGCCGCTTACAAGACTGACATGTTATATACGTGACTCGTACTCAAAGTCTCTAACATAAATCAAGATACCATAACATAGATACTCGACTGAAGGCGGCACTCGGAAGAAAATAGAGAGCTCGCCAATCCAGGTTTGGAACATCTTCTACTAATATCCTCTCTCATCCGTGTGCACACATGCGCATGAAAACGCAGCCCCCCAAAGAAAGGGGTCGGCACGGAATATGTGCGAGCATGTAAGCATGAAGTACGATGAACGGGATCATGCGAAATCGGGGTATAGAAAATCATAAGGCTTGCCTTTGAAACATAAATCATGCATGTCAATAACTTACCCAGCCCATTATGAGACTGAGTGACATAAGAAAATAATCATCATGTACATATGCATGCATAACGTGTCCCGGCCCTCTAGTGAGGGACTCGGTAAATAAAATCATCATATACATGTACATATAGCGTGTCCCGGCCCTCTAGTGAGGGACTCGGTGAATGTAGTCATCATATGCCATCCTGGCCGCCATCCCCATATCATCACATCATCATATACATATACATATAGCGTGTCCCGGCCCTCTAGTAAGGGACTCGGTGAATAATGCAGTGGAGTGCGCACGAATGCGTGTCCTGGCCGGGACTCGGAAGGAAGTAATAACGACTAGCACGAGCGAGTAGTGAGAAACCATATGCACATAAATCATCTTTAAGACTCAATAGATAAGTAGACAGATCAACTGTCACGACCCAACCCCGTAGGCCGTGACTAGTGTCCGAATTGGACACTCATACGCCCCTGTCACTCAGAATTAACATACTAACTTGCATAAATATAAATAATCACATATGATCTCAGATTAGCGCATATTAGCTAACAGATTATCACAAAATAGTCAACATATGTCAGAAAAGCCGGCTAGGCTGTCGTAATGTACATATCATATCAGAATAGCCGACAAGGCTACCACGGCGGGTAAGATTGCCCAAACATACATCACACATATACATAACTGTACCGGTATAGCTACACCCACAGACATGTCCACAGATCTCTCTAACGAGTAACGAGAATCATATGACGGGACGGGGCCCCGTCATACCCCTGAATAAATATATACACATGCATCAGAAAAGTATATATATACCAAAATATCGGCTCCGGACGAAGGAGCACTCCCCGAAAGCAGAATAGGTGTCCTAAGCGGGTGGATCACCAAGCTGAGCGTCGTACTGCCCGGGCATGAAACGCAGCGACCCCGAAGAAAGGGGGGTCAGTACGGAATATGTACTGAGTATGTAAAGTAGGAATACAGAACCATAATAACAGAATACAGAAAATAAATGTGATAGGCAAAATGTCAAAATATTTAATCAAAATATGATTCATGCATAGGCTCTTAGAACGATGGTCGCCCGCCTGTCGATGGCGCCATACCACAGCATCACACCAGAAAGTTTCATATCTCCGTAACCCGACATATCCCCGTACACATCATAGCCATCCATAACACCATACACAGCATAACACCAAATATAAACGGGACCCGGCTCTCTAGCGAGGAGCTCGGCGAACCGTAACACAGCATCACACCGGAATATATCATACTGCGCACGAAATATAACCGGCCCGGGATCCGGTGAACGAGGAAATAACCATAAGCACGAGTGGAGTCGTGAGTAACCAAATGCATGTAAACAAATAAGTAAACAAGTCACCTTTCAAAATTTGATGGCCAAGTATGCTTATCGACACTCAAAAATACATGAACGAGTTTCGGGTCAATCGGAATTAGTATACAAAAGTTACGAGCTTTGAAGTTATTTTCGTGTGTCTAAACATGTTATGAGAGTCACTAGGAAAGTCAAAATATCTATCGTTTAGTAGTCATAATGATAACCAAGGGTTCCCTTAGGTAGCATACAAGCTAAGTCCAATAGGGCAACGTAGTGAGACCTCGAGATTCGTGGGCCCACCTCGGTCGAGCCGAGGCAGCGCACCCAAATTATGATTACTAGACCTTAGGGGACTATCTATGGAAGTTTTAGCGTTATTCGGTTTCATTTGGCAAGTTATAGATGTTTGAACGTTTGTTTCAACAAAACAAGGAATAGATAATTCAATTTTACTGAATGAAAAAGGGTCAACTTTAGGCTCGGATTCCGAGGAGTAGAGTCGTCCCCAAGGCTCGTATCTTAGCCTAACATACCTAGGACATGCCAAGAGAATAAAAGCAAAGCTTTACATACCTTATTTACTCCTTATGCTTGACCAAACTCAATTCCCGTTTCGTCCAAAACCTACAATTGGTCACAATTACCAAATGTTAGCCATTAGCTTCTAGGAATCCCATCTTAACCTATTCTTGTCTACAGAAATTTGGGCAGCATCTCCCCTACACATACAGCATCCCCGAGAATTTAACTCGGCCAAAAATATCAACAACAGCCCAACAACAACACCAACAACATCAACAATCATACTAAAACGCTTTCTAGCGTGAATAGCATTTTTCTTATATAGTGCGACAACTTCTAACCTAACTTCGCACTTCCAATCCAACATTAATATTTCCATGTCTATTCGCTAATTCAAAATCATTCCAAGGCAATTCGGAAGCATTACATGGCATGATACCAATTATTTGCAAAACATACAAAAATTCCACCAAGACCATAATTCGTCCGAAACCTCTATTCTTCGGCATAAATATTCATAACACATTTTCACCTTCCGAATTCATTAACAACAATCATGATTTGCACCTTAACAATTCATTTTCATAATTACATAAATTTACCATAAATTCACTAATTTTCCCACAATCATTTTTCATCCAATTTTCATGCAAATTGTGATTAACATTCTTCCATTTACTCCACAAGGCCATTACAACACAATTAACATAACAAATAAACTTAATCTACTTCCTCTCCAACTCCATTTTCGGCCACACACATTTACACACCTACAACACACAATTTCTTTGTTCTACACTCCTTTCCACATTCTACAACACATATACATATCTCTTTCAAGATGAAAGGAATGAAATCTTACCTTTTTCTTCCTAACTTCTTCACTTGGCCAAGGTGTCAAATTGACGCAACAAGCGATCTATCTTCCGAAATAGCTACACCACGTTGAAGAGGGTCTTTCAATTAGTAGAATCACCACAAGAAAATAATTTTGGGACAAGATTTAAAGGGGTGAATTGGGGGGTGTTTGGCCGAATGGTTAAGCTTGTTCTTTTTCTTCTCTTTTTTTTTTTTTTTTGCTCTTCTTCTTCTTTATTTCTCTTGAAACTTCTATTAATACAACATATTAATCACACAGAAAAAAAATTAATTGAAACATGGGCTTGGGCCAAGGCTTGGCCGGCCACCCCTCTCTTTTGGGCCAAATTTTTTCTTCTTTTTGTTCTTTTGGCCCAATTGATTGTAGATCTCATTTTGTAATTCCCGAAATTAATTTCTGAAATTTCCGATTTTGCCCCTCGCCTTTCTCACTATTTCCACATTAATGGGTCATGAACAACACACCTATGAAATAAAATCAAACATAACCTTATTTCTTTCAAGCCCAATTTATTTCAAATTTTTCCGAATAGGCAAAGACTCGGGATATAACATCCTCCCCCCCTTTAGAACATTCGTCCTCGAATGTTAAATTAACCTTACGGGCCTTGCAAACAATTCGGGGGAGTTCTTTTATAGCTATCACACACAATTCATTCATTAATCAACATAACCAAGTAAAGGAATTTAGATTACTGCGGCACCGGAAATAAGTGAGGATACTTCTTTTCATCTGCTCCTCAGCTTCCCAGGTCATTTCTTCCCGATTGTTGTTTCGCCACAAAGACCTTAACGGAGGCTACATCTTTATTTCGCAACCTTCTTTCCTGACGATCCAATATAGCTACCGGCTGCTCCTCATAGGATAGTTCCTCCGTGACCTGGACATCATCCACCGGAAATATTCTGGAAGGGTCACCAATGCATTTACGAAGCATAGAAACATGAAATACCGGATGCACCGCGCCCAAATCGCCGGCGCATCCAATTCGTAGGCAACTTTGCCTATTCTCCGGATAACCTGATAAGGCCCAATATATCTCGGACTGAGCTTCCCTTTCTTGCCGAATCTCATAACCCCTTTCATAGGCGATACCTTCAGGAATACCCAATCACCAACCTGAAATTCCAAGTGCCGACGTCGATTATCTGCGTATGATTTCTGTCGACTCTGGGCCGCTAATAGTCTCTCCCGGATAAGCTTCACTTTGTCCACCGCTTGCTGGATCATATCTGGACCAATTAATTTAGTTTCTCCAACGTCGAACCAGCCGATCGGTGACCTGCATTTTCTGCCATATAACGCCTCGTACGGGGCCATCTGGATACTGGAATGATAGCTATTATTATAGGCAAATTCAACCAACGGGCAAATGATCATCCCAGCTACCTCTGAAATCAATAACACAGGCCCGCAACATATCTTCGAGTGTCTGGATGGTGCGCTCGGCCTGTCCGTCACTCTGAGGATGGAAAGCAGTACTAAGACTTACCTGAGTCCCCAATCCGTCTTGAAATGACCTCCAGAAATTTGCTGTAAACCGAGTGCCTCTCGTCGTAAAATAATAGATGTGGGAACTCCATGAAGTCTTACTATCTCCTTAATATATAATCTGGCATAATCCTTAGCTGAATAAGTGGCTCCGACTGGAAGAAAATGGGCTGATTTTGTCAGCCGATCAACGATAACCCAAATGGAGTCATACTTCCGTGGAGTGCGAGGCAAACCTGTAATGAAATCCATATTAATTATCTCCCACTTCCAAGCCGAAATCTCCATCTCTTGCAATAATCCACCGGGCTTCTGGTGCTCAATCTTAACCTGCTGACAATTCGGGCACTGAGCGACGAATTCCGCTATATCCTTTTTCATACCATCCCACCAGTATAGACATCTGAGATCGTGATACATTTTTGTGGCTCCTGGATGAACAGAATAACGGGCATAATGTGCCTCGCCCATAACCTGTCGCCGTAGCTCAACAACCTCAGGCACACACAGCCTGCCCCTATGTAATAATACTCCATCCGGTGTAATCTCGAACGGAGTCTTCTCCTTCTCGCGGGTTGTGTCTCTATAATGCACCAGAACAGGATCTTCATATTGGCGACGCTTTATTTCTTCCAGAATAGAAGATTCAGCAACTTCACGAACAGAAATCCCAGTATCCCCAGATTCGGCCAAACGGACTCCAAGACTTGCTAGTTGATGAATTTCACGAACTATTTCTTTCTTTTCTGATGGCACGTCCGCTAGGCTGCCCATAGATTTACGGCTGAGGGCATCTGCTACAACATTTGCTTTCCCAGGATGGTATAGAATATCAACATCATAATCTTTCAGCAACTCTAACCATCGCCTCTGCCGCAAGTTAAGCTCTTTCTGCTTAAAGATATATTGGAGACTCTTATGATCGGTATAAATATCAACATGAACGCCATATAAATAATGTCTCCATATTTTCAGGGCATGAATCACCGCTGCGAGCTCCAGATCATGAGTGGGATAATTCTTTTCGTGCTTTTTGAGCTGCCGGGAAGCATAGGCGATAACTCTGCCGTGCTGCATCAATACACAACCCAGTCCAACACCTGAAGCATCACAATAAATAACATACCCGTCTGGTCCTTCAGGAAGTGCCAGAACTGGAGCTGTAGTCAATTTCTCCTTTAATAACTGGAAGCTCCGCTCGCAGGCTTCGGTCCACTGGAATTTGGCTCCCTTCTGAGTTAGCCTTGTTAAAGGCGCTGATATTGAAGCAAATTTCTCTACAAATCTTCTGTAATACCCAGCCAATCCCAGGAAACTACGTACCTCTGTCGGCGTTGTAGGCCGGGGCCAATTCTTCACTGCTTCAATCTTCTGGGTATCCACCCGGATGCCGTCAGCCCCAATAATATGTCCCAAGAATGCCACTGATGTCAGCCAGAATTCACATTTAGAAAATTTTGCATATAATTTCTGATGTCGAAGTACCCCAAGGACCGTTCTCAGATGATCCGCGTGCTCGTCTTCTGACCGAGAATAGACCAGAATATCATCAATAAATACGATCACGAACATATCCAAGAATGGTCTGAATACCCGATTCATAAGATCCATGAATACCGCCGGAGCATTCGTCAGCCCAAAAGACATAACTCTGAATTCATAATGCCCATACCGAGTCCTGAACGCCGTCTTGGGAATATCTCGCTCCCGTACTCGCACTCGATGATAGCCCGACCGCATCTATCTTTGAAAAACATTTAGCTCCCCGCAACCGATCAAACAAATCATCAATCCCGGGGAGGGGGTATTTATTCTTTATAGTTACCTTATTCACCGCCGATAATCGATACACATCCGCAACGACCCGTCTTTCTTTCTCACAAATAATACCGGTGCTCCCCGGGTGACGTCTTTGGGTCGAATGAAGCCCTTCTCTAATAAATCTCTCGGTTGTTCTTTTAATTCTTTTAATTCCGCCGGTGCCATTACGTACGGGGGAATAGATATAGGGCGAGTGTCTAGCGACGGATCTATCGTGAATTCTATCTCCCGTTCGGGAGGAAGACCCGGAAGCTCGTCCGGGAATACATCCGGGAATTCATTAACCACCGGAACGGACCGAATAGTCGGTGCTTCGCTTTTAAATTATGTACACGAACCAAATGGTAAATATAGCCTTTTCTGATCATTTTTCTTGCCTTGAGGTATGAAATAAACTTACCCCTCGGCGTTCTTTGTATTACCTCGCCCATTCTATAACGGTTCACCTGGGAATTGGAAACGGACTATTTTCTTTTGACAATCAACATTAGCATAACACGAAGCCAACCAGTCCATTCCCATAATAACATCAAATTCGATCATATCCAGCTCTACCAAATCTGCCTTAGTGCAACGGTCACAGACAATTATCGAACAATCTTTATATACCTGTCTGGCTATAACAGAATCCCCTACCGGAGTGGCTACCTCAAATGGTTCTATTGGTTCAGGTTTAATCCCAATTTTATCAGCAATAAGAGGAGAAATATATGATAAAGTAGAACCAGGATCAATCAATGCATATACAGCTCGAGAGAAAACCAATAATGTACCGTAACCACGTTAGGCGACGCCTCCTGGTCCCGACGGGCCGGCTAAAGCATATATGCGGTTCGAAGGACCGCTAGAACCGGTCGCTCCACCACGGCCCCTACCGCGGCCGCCGGTGCCGGCATACCTCGCCCCGCCCCGGGGGCGCATGGCTACCGATGATGAAGATGAACCAAGCACTCGAACTCCGTAGGCGCGCCGCACCTCGCACTACCCCCAGCGGGCAATCTCTCATCACATGGCCCCCGACGGCCGCAAGTAAAAGCAAGCACCGTGGCACGATAACACTCTCCTGGGTGGTGTCTCCCACAATAAGTACATCGAGGTCTATGGGTGGCCTCGACCGGCCGAACCTCTTGCCGTCCGTGAGCCTCGAAGCCCCGGAGCTCGACCCGCTCCCCGAATATCCGGCACTTCGTCTCCCCCGCCCGTAACCGCGGGGGTGTGCTCCGGCCGGCCGGGAGGAATATCCGCCGTGCCGCCGCCGAGGCGGTCCGCCTCGAGAATCCCCGAATACCCGGGCCGACCCGGCCCTCTTGGGCCGGCTCCCGTCATAACTCCCTATCGGCCGACGCCCCTCGTGCTCCTCCTCCATGCCCCGGGCGTATGCTCGTACTCGTGCAATGTCCATGCCCACCGAGAAGCCATCGACATACAAATCGTCAATCAAATAATCATCCAGCCCCATAACATACTGGTGTGTACTCTATCAGCCATGTCTGCTACAATATGAGGAGCGTATCTGGCCAAAGAATCAAACTCCAACCGTACTCCCGACGCTCCTACCACCCCCCCCGCCTCGTATGTATAAACCTGTGAACCCTGGCGCGTCTAGTCTCTGGGGGTAGAAAATGGGCAAGAAAAGCCTCCACGAACTCATCCCATACGGCTGGGGGAGCACCCTCACCTCTGGACAGCTCCCATGACTCATACCAATTGGCTGCTATGTCGTGCAGCCGATACGACGCCAACTCTACCGACTCAGTCTCGGAGGCCCTGACAAGCCGCAGCGTACGCCGCATCTCTCTGATGAACTCCTGAGGGTCCTCCTCGGGCTTTGACCCGAAGAACTCTGGCGGATTACAGGTCAGAAAATAACGAGCCCTCTGACTGTCACGTCCACCAGCATAATCATCCCCCGCTCCGTGCCTCTGGACCCGCCCGCTACCGCCCGTCGTTAATTTAATAGCGAACAACGTCCCTCATAGCTCGTCCTCCGCCCCCGGGCCGAGGAGCCGGAGGCTCGGCACTCGAACCTCGGGGGCGGGCGGTGGAGCCGCCTCCCGTCCCGCACCGCCGCCGCTCCGTGCCCTCTCGATGGTGATGGGGTGGCGAGAACCGGCCGACCGGGGCACAACCTCCGGCTCGAGCTGAGCACGGGCCCTAGTAACTCTCGGGGCCCGACTGGTCTCTCCCGGCGTCGCAGACTTGCCCTTCTCGGGCGGCACAACGTCGCCTTTCTCGGAGGCATCGGCGAAAACATAGCAATTTCGTCGTAAAGAAGTCATCCTAATAATACGGCTCTATCGCACGATCTAAGATCGAAAGAAAGACAAGATCCTAAATGTCTTGTAGCCTCCTGTTTATAGATGTGGTGCACAACACACCGATAAACAGGACTCTACTAGACACGGTCTGTGGACATTCCGAGGACGAACCGCTCTGATACCACTTTTGTCACGACCCAACCCCGTAGGCCGTGACTAATGTCCGAATTGGACACTTATACGCACCCAACACCCGGAACTAGCATATTAACTCGCATAATCATAAATAATCACAAATAGCCTCAGATATCGCATAATAATCAACGTAAGTAGCATAAGTCCATATGTAGGCTAGGCTCACAAAATGTACCGAATCTCAAAATATGTACAAAGGCAAGCCGACTAGGCCACGTGGCGGGTAAACCGCCCAAAACATATAACACACACATAATAGCCGTACGATATAGAGCCATATACCCACACACATATCCACGTACCTCTAAACGAGTAACAAAATCATATGACGGGACAGGGCCCCGTCGTACCCCTGAATAAATATATACATATGCAATAGAAAGTATATATATACCAAAATGTAGGCTCCGAATGAAGGAGCACTCCCAGATAGCAGAAAAGGTGTCCTAAGTGGGTGGATCACCGAGCTGAGCGTCTGTACCTGCGGGCATGAAACGCAGCCCCCGAAGAAAGGGGGTCAGTACGGAATATGTACTGAGTATGTAAAGCAGAAATACAGAATCATAATAACAAATTACAGAAAAATAGATATGGTATGCAAAATATCAAAATATTTATCAAAAATATAAATCATGCATAGGCTCTTAGAACGATGGTCGCCCGCCTGTCGATGGCGCCATACCACATCATACCCGTAAAGTTTCAAATCTCCGACACCCGACATATCATATCACATCATAAAGCCAATCGTAACACCCCGTAACGCCAAATATACACGGGACCCGGCTCTCTAAAGGGGACTCGGCGACCGGAACACATCATACTCCGGAATATATCAAAGTGCGCACGAACATAACCGGCCCGGATCCGTGAACGATGTAATAATAGTAAGCACGAGCGGAGTCGTGAGTAACCAAATGCATGTAAACAAATAAGTAAACAAGTCACCTTTCAAAATTTGATGGCCAAAAGTGCTTATCGACACTCAAAAATACATGAACGAGTTTCGGTCAATCGGAATAGTATACAAAAGTTACGAGCTTTTGAAGTTATTTTCGTGTGTCTAAACATATTATGAGAGTCACTAGGAAAGTCAAAATATCTATCGTTTAGTAGTCATAATGATAACCAAGGGTTCCCTTAGGTAGCATACAAGCTAAGTCCAATAGGGCAACGTAGTAAGACCTCGAGATTCGTGGGCCCACCTCGGTCGAGCCGAGGCAGCGCACCCAAATTATGATTACTAGACCTTAGGGGACTATCTATGGAAGTTTTAGCGTTATTCGGTTTCATTTGGCAAGTTATAGATGTTTGAACGTTTGTTTCAACAAAACAAGGAATAGATAATTCAATTTTCTTGAATGAAAAAGGGTCAACTTTAGGCTCGGATTCCGAGGAGTAGAGTTGTCCCCAAGGCTCGTATCTTAGCCTAACATACCTAGGACATGCCAAGAGAATAAAAGCAAAGCTTTACATACCTTATTTACTCCTTATGCTTGACCAAACTCAATTCCCGTTTCGTCCAAAACCTACAATTGGTCACATTTACCAAATGTTAGTCATTAGCTTCTAGGAATCCCATCTTAACCTATTCTTGTCTACAGAAATTTGGGCAGCATCTCCTCTACACATACAGCATCCCCGAGAATTTAACTCGGCCAAATATATCAACAACAAACAACAACACCAACAACATCAACAATCATACTAAAACGCTTTCTAGCGTGAATAGCATTTTTCTTATATAGTGCGACAACTTCTAACCTAACTTCGCACTTCCAATCCAACATTAATATTTCCATGTCTATTCGCTAATTCAAAATCATTCCAAGGCAATTCGGAAGCATTACATGGCATGATACCAATTATTTACAAAACATACAAAAATTCCACCGAAACCATATTTCGTCCGAAACCTCTATTCTTCGGCACAAATATTCATAACACATTTTCACCTTCCAAATTCATTAACAACAATCATGATTTGCACCTTAACAATTCATTTTCATAATTACATAAATTTACCATAAATTCATAAATTTTCCCACAATCCTTTTTCATCCAATTTTCATGCAAATTGTGATTAACATTCTTCCATTTACTCCACAAGATCCATTACAACACAATTAACATAACAAATAACATTTAATCTACTTCTCTCTCAACAACCATTTTCGGCCACACACTTACACACCTACAACACACAATTTTTTTGTTCTACACTCCTTTCCACATTCTACAACACATATACATATCTCTTTCAAGATGAAAGGAATGAAATCTTACCTTTTTCTTCCTAACTTCTTCACTTGGCCAAGGTGTCAAATTGACGAAACAAGCGGTCTATCTTCCGAAATAGCTACACCACGTTGAAGAGGGTCCTTCAATTAGTAGAATCACCACAAGAAAATAATTTTTGGGACAAGATTTAAAGGGGGTGAATTTGGGGGGTGTTGGCCGAATCTCCTTCTTCTTCTTCTCTTTTTTTTGTTTTTTTGTTTTTGGTTCTTCTTTCTCTTTATTACTCTTGAAGCTTCTATTAATACTACATATTAATCACATGGAAAATTAATTAAAACATGGGCTTGGGCCAAGGCTTGGCCGGCCACCCTCTCTTTGGGCCAAATTTTTCTCTTCTTTTTTCTTCTTTTGGCCCAATTGATTGTGGATCTCATTTTGTAATTCCAAATTAATTTCAACAAATTTCCGATTTTTCAAGCCCTCGCCTTTCTCACTATTTCCACATTAATGGGTCATGAACAACACACCTATGAAATAAAATCAAACATAACCTTATTTCCTTTCAAGCCCAATTTAATGCCAAAAGAAAGAATCCAAGGGTAAGCTTTACATTATTCTTTAGTTTCGCTTCCTATTAGCTACGCTTATTTTTATGCCCGAGCGTGCAAGTCTACATTTAAGAATGGGTTTACATTAACATTAGCCTCTTCATCGCACACTTGTACTTTACAAGTTTCAAATCAAACTATTCTATATTAACATTAGCGCCGAAAAAGTCAAATCAAACTAAATTAGATCTCCCCGTTTATATGCCTAGCCCGAATTCTCAATTCAACAACCAACAACAATTCCAACAATACCAACATTAACCATAATATTTCCAACTTCAAAATATTTCATAAACATTCCATATGGTGTTTGTCCCATATTTCCATCACGTAACCATTTTATAACCATTTTACAGCTCTCCTTTCTCCGTAAATAAACCAATATTAACACAAATAGAAAGAGATTCATACCTTTCCCTCGATAATAATGCTATATATGTACTCCTCCACCTTGAACTTAAGCCACAAAGCCTCAATACGCAGTTTTGAAGTCGCAACTATCTGCCGTCCGGACCGAAATTTGGGAATTATACACAGGTTTCGGGCTAAAAGTTGGTGGTGGAAGGTTGGGGAATTTTCCGGAATATTTGGAATGTTTTTGACCGATTCTTGGCTGAAAATGAGGGGTTAAGCCCCTTTATATAGTGTCCCGAAGTCACCGTAGCAGCATTGTAGCACCGACTTATCGTAGCAGCCTCGTTCATCCGCGGAAATTATTTTGAGACCTAAAACTTTTATACACCAATCTCTTTATTTGCATACTTGGATATGTCCAAAACTCCATACGACCGTATAACTTATTCAACATCCCAAACTTAGCAAAACTTATTTTATTTTACTTCCGATTCGTTTAACCTCCAACCTTCGCGGCACTTGCTTATCACTTGTTGAACATAACATAAACACTTATAACTTCAAACATAATCCTGTCCTTTGAGCTTATGTGACTAACCTATGATGCAACTCAATGCACGAGAATACGGGATGTAACAGGTTACGCATCTTAATTATTTTGAGGCGCTTAAAAGGTCCGGAATGCGGTGACACATCCAGGTTATGTCTATTAAAAGTTCAACAATAAAAAGTACGAGCAAACCAAGGCTCGGGAACATAATTTATCCAAAATTAGTTTGAGCTAAGTATAAGTCGATAAAGCGATCGTGCTAGAACCATGGGACTCGGGGAATGCCAAACACCTTCTCCCCGGTCAACAGAATTCCTTACCCGGTCTTCATTTTTCGCGGACTAGTAATAAAAGAGTCATTTCCTTTTGATTAGGGATTCATAAGGTGACTTGGAACACCAAAACTCAATTCCAAGTGGCGACTCTGTAAAATAAATAATCCCTTTTCAAAACGTCATTTCAATTGGAAAAACCCTTTAATAATTAAAAACCTTTGCACGGCTATCGCGCGGGGCTGAAAAAAAAGGTGTGACACCGTCATCTTTCAAGGTACTAGCCTTTGTAGAAAGGTCTACGTCTGATACCACTTGTTAGGATCGGGCTACTCATATGCGTTCCAAGAATCAAATTCCTAGAACAGTTTGCAAAAAAAGGTAACGCAACAGAATGTAAATCAATAGAAGTATTCTCACGTGGAAAATTCCTTGCTCGAGGGTGTTAAAAACCTACTGTCTATCTTCTAATAGGATTTACCAAAAGTCTTCACTAAAATCTGAGCAGTTCAAAGGTTTAAATTCCTTGTAACAAACACCTAAAGGACATGTTTCATAAATAGTCCGCCTAAACAACCTTGTTGTTTTGCTGAGATCTCGCAACTAACCAACGAAATGCCTATTACACAATACTTGCAAAGGTAAATAGGTGGAACCACAAAAGAACCCAACTAATATGACTAAAGAACTAGATGGCTGAATCTTGATAAGCTCGGGTTTTTAGTATTTTGGACAATTGGCCCTTCTTGAGACGAAGGTATTGACTACGCTCACTCTTATCTCTCATTAAAATATTTGTGGTTATGGTTCAAGATCCAAAGCTTGTCCGTGCTGTGTATATATAGTGGTAGTGTCCTCCTTCAATGATTGAATCAAGTAGGTTTTGGTTTCATTAATTGTTCCCAAAAACCAAACCTTATTTGACTTGGAACTTCCTTTTTTTCCTTTTATGCGGGTCATAGTTCCTTGTCCTACTACAATGCTAATTTCCATGTTAATCAACTTATGGTATTTGTAGAACATTATCATAACTTGAAGTCCAATTATTCATCGAATAGGAACCAGTCAATATTCTTTTTTCTCTAACGCTGGCATGAAACAACTTTTAGTCTTCAATTGCGTAAAGATCGGTTCCTTTGATAAGTTCCTCTTAATATTGTGCCTGTTTCACTGAGTCCTTTAGAGATCTATTCTGGTTCTTCAAATGAATTCCTCCTTATATCTCCCTTTGATTGTCTCGGGTACATTGTTTGACAAATCATCAAAACTTATGTACTAAGCCCATGATCATTAAGCCAACATTTATTCAACAACAAAATATGTAGCTTGATCCAGAATAATAACATTATTTATGAACTTCACCATCCTTGATACAATGTCCCACCAACACATATGTCAGGGTAATTCATGATTCAAAGTCCAAACATGCAGGGGTCTCTTCTTCAGGGTTGTAATCTAGAGGCCATCTCACATCTTAGGAGTATTTCCTAACATCAACAAATAGTTTGAAGTAGGTATTATTAAAATCCACCTCACTGGTAGAATCAAAGTTGGCATGCATGAAGTCTCTGTATGAAATATTCACCGTTCCTTTACGAAAAATCTTCTTATTATCCTCTTTAGGAGATCTAGTTTTGGAGAATCCTCCCATAATTATCAACTTGAAATTATGTGCCAACTAATAGTTTCAAATCCTTCCAAGAGATTGATATTGATAGGTTAGCCATTGACTCGAATGTTCACAATGTCATTAGCTTCATCAACCTATTAACCTTCTGAAGATTGGTGTTTGTGTTCCGATTATCTATAACAACTTGACTCTAAATTTTAAATTTTAATGCCCCATTTTAGGACCTGGGACTTTGCATAGGTAAAAATAATCATTTGGTCTTCTTTGAGGGGTTCGGATGAGTTTTAGAATAAGAAAATGCAACCCAAACATTGTAGTTTTTTTTTTTGTTTTGGTGTTGATGCAAGCCTTCTTATTCGCTAAGGCAGGATCGTGATCGCACAGAAGGAAAAATTTGTTCAGCACGGTAGCGAGACCTGGACCACGATCGTGTAGGTTCCACGCCTGGTCGCTCATCTCGATCCTGTGCGACTTTGACGCAATCAGATTAAGTAGTGTCTCAGGTTTAAAAAGCTCAAATAATCGGATTTTATTTCATTACAAGATATTTTTGGGGGTTTTGATCTCAGCTTTGCCAGATTTTTAGAGAGTAAATATCATCTGAGTTGGCGTAAGTCTATATATCTGTACATGATATATATATCCCGAAGCTATAAACTTACTTTAAACACAGAGAATATATATCCTTCTCTCTATATATATATATATATATACTATTGCATACCATTACATCACAGAACACCCGTCTTTCTCTCTCATCCCATTGGGGCCGCCGGTCAGTAACCCACCGGGAAATACTTCCAATATATATATATATATATATATATATATATATATATCGGAGAAGGTAGCTCTTACGCTAACACTCTCTCAATGACTTCGAATCCTACCACAAGAAGCGAAGCTACCACAACAAACGATCAAATTCAAAAAGCTAGAAGAACAGTGCACAATGGTTTCCCTGCTCTGGTTTTTAAAACTAAGGCATACTATAGAGTCATGGCGAATCCTTGCAGACGCACGATAGTGGGGAGATTTCTAAAATCCAGACCTCAAAATGACACGATACGATCGAAGTTTGATGAGAAATTTTCTATGAAAGGTAGGGTCAAAATTGGGGTTTTTGACAATTTCAACATATTCCTTACTTTCAATAACGATAAGGATTACACTGTTATATTATACAAGAGAGTTATTGAAATAGAAGGTTACCAAATTTGGTTATAAAAATGGACTCCAAGTTTTAAGCCGGAGGAAGATATTCCAATTGTTCCTGTCACACCCTAACCTTATTAGGGTGTGATGGGCACCCGACCCCACGTCCGGAGCCGAGCGAACCCACAGACTCTTACTACACACATAATTTTTTTTTTCAAATAAAGATAAAATGCAAAATATAACTTTCAGAAATAATTCTTTTCGTTGCTTTCAAATTACATAAATTCTGTAGTTAAACAAAACCAATCACATATGACGTATCGGCTGATGGAGCCGCTTACGACGGACAACCAACACCCACGACGCCGTCCGCAAAGTCTCTAACACGATCCGTAAATCATAACGTACAAACTCGACTCGGCAAAGACTCGGGAAAATGGAGCTTGCCATCTCCGCCGGAACATCTTCCATAATAACTTCGGCTAAATCGGGAGTACACAACGCGGCATGAAACGCACCCCGAAGGAAGGGGGTCGGTTTGAATATGTACCGAGTACGTAAAGCATGCAATACGTAGAAACGAACCATAACCGAAACAAACGGACATAAATAATGTAAATACACTACTCAAGATATCGTACGCTTACCTTTCGTACACAATCCATACATACTTGCCTCATATATCGAAGAGGTACGAGAAAGTAAGTGGGTCGACAGTACCAAGATACTTAGTTTGCAATCACGTATCGCATGTCCGAAGAGGTGCGAGAAAATACGAGTGCACCGATAATATCGCGCGTCGGACGGAGTGAAGAACGTACGAAATGTTCGGACGAGGTCATATGTCGGACGGAATATCGACGTACCGAGTACTCGATGATGTTATATATATCGATGACATACAAACGTACAGAATATTCGATGCTTACTTTTCGACACAGATTATACATATCGGAATCATATGATGTTCACACGCGATACCGATCCCGCCTTGCGAAGGGACGCGGTGAATGTACTTATCATATGCCGTAGTCATATATCGTACATGTGTGTGACGTGTCCCGACCCTCCTGTGAGGGACTCGGTGGATAGGATCATAAATAGCAGAATCATATGTCATATATGTAAATAACGTGTCCCGCCCTTTGTTAAGGGACTCGGTAATGTGAAATCATGCATGTCGAATCGTGTACCAAATATACATAACGTGTCCCGCCCTCTACGCGGTCTCGTGAATAATCATAATGTGCCATCCCGGCCGCCATCCCCATATCATCATAAACATATACGATAACGTGTCCCGGCTCGCAAGTAGGAGGGACTCGGTGAACAATGCAAAGTGGAATGCGCACGAGAACATGTCCCGGCCCGGGACTCGCTGAATCGAATCATACCGTAGGGTACGCACGAGAACATAACATGCCCCGGCCCGGACTCGAAAAAGATACATTGAGCTATGCACGAGCAGAGTCGTGAGAAACCGTATGCACATAAATCCAGACTCGATGAATACAGACACTTACCGACATTCGGAGGCTCAGAAATGAGTTTCGGGTTTTTCCGAATTAGTATCAGAAAGCTATGAGCGTTTAAAATACGAGTAAACCTCTTCGGACTCGTTTAAGCGATCCGAGATCATACATGAAGGACATTAAGGCTTGTAGAGAGCATACTCGTATTAGAATACTCGGATATCGACGACCCATATCCAAATACGTATAGCGGAATACTTATATCGTACGCTCATACCGGAGTACTCATATCAGAATTATCATATCAGAATGCTTATACCAGAATACTGAGATCAGGATACTCATGTCAGAACATATATATATCAGAACATTTACTCTCAAATACTTATATCAAAACACTTGTATTAGAATATTTCCATCGAATGTTTATATCAAATATTCAAATCGATCATTCATACCGAAGCATTTATGTCGGAATAGCCGAGCGTAATGCTCATATACGAGTTACCAAATACTTATAACAACTCGGAACATTAGCCAAAAGTTTCCATTAATAGTCGTACGTAAATAAGGCTAATAGAACAATATACAAAGGTCTCGGGGTTGTGGGCCCACCTCGGGTCAAATGAGGTGGCGTACCCAATTTACGTATTTTACACTTCATAATATCATTCGTGATAATTTTAAGATGGTCGGGTCTCGTTTGTTCAAGTTCTAGGTGTTTAGACATCTTTTCCAACCATTAGCAACATAATTGATTCAATTCTATTGAAAGAAAAAGGGGCAATTTCGGACGTGGATTCCGAAGAGTAGAGTTGTCCCCGAGGTCCAAATTCAAGCCTAGTATATCTAGGACATGCCAAGAGAAATAAAGGGTAAGCCTTACATACCTGTTCCGCTTCTTAAGCTCCTCCAAATTCGAATCCCGTTTTCTCCAAAATCTACAAATGGTCATGTTTACCAATTGTGAGTTGTAGCTTCCAAGATTTCAACTTAAATTCATGTTTGTCTACCGAAATTCCGACAAAGATTTCCCCTATACACATAGCATCCCCCGAGATTCTATCTCGGCCAACAATACTACGAAAAATCCGAGAATGGAACTCGGCCAACAAATCAACAACAACAACCCAACAACACAAACAATCATTACGAAACACAATATAGCATAACTAGTTTTCTTTCCAACATAGTGTAATAGCTTTCACTCTAACTTCATATTTCCAACTCAATACCCACATTCTCATATTCATTTACTAATCAAGATCATTCCAATACCATTCTAAATCATTTCATATCATCTCCACGAAATATTCACAAGATATACAAAATATACAAACTTCCGTCAAAGTCATAATTCACCCAAAGCTTCTAATCTTTAGCATACTTATTCATAACATATTTCCATCTTCCAACTTCATCAACAACAACAACAATTTGCACCTTACAATTCCATTCCCACAATTACATAAATTATAATAAAATCACAAGATTTCCTAGAACAACTTGACAACCAAATTTTCATACTAACTTGAACTAGTATCCTTCCATTTACATTACAAGGCCACAACAACACAATTAACATAACAAACAAAATTTGATCATCCTTCTCCATCAACATAATGCCATACGGCCACATGCATATATATGCACCATCATGCAAACTTCCATATTCTCAACACACAAGTTTTCCATACTTTTCATTCATCTCTACATACTATAACATATATAATCTTCCATAACATAATAAGAACATGAAATTCTTACCTTTTTCCCAAAACCTCCACTTGCCACTAAAGTACTTTCTTGCCACAAAAATTATGCCATGTTAAAGAGGGTCCCAAGCTTAGTAGTAATTCAAGAAGAAAGGAATTTTTGGACCAAAGAGTAAGGCTCCAAGAATTTTTTTTTCTTTTCTCTTCTTTCTCTTTCTTGGCCGTGAGGCCTTCTTTCTCTTCTTCTCTCTCTCTCTCTTGTTTTGTTCTTCCTTTTTTTTTCTTGAATAAAAGATGACAACTCCCACATATATATAATTCTCTTAGTCATGTGAGGGGCACATGCCCCTCTCTAGATTTTTCTTTCTTTTTCCTCTTTTTTTTTTTTCTAGAATTTTCTTTTCCTTTTTAAGGATGACTTCTTGGTCATCTTTTTCTTTATTTTTGTCACATGGCCAATATGGCCCCTTGTTTTGGAATTTTCATGAACTTGTGTAAAATTCCCGTTTTGCCCTCGCTTTCCTCAATATTACCATTTTGTCCCTAACCTTCCGCATTATTTCCACGGCTTATTTTGCGAATTTCTCTTCTTGCCCTTAACCTTTCACAATATTTCCATACTAATAATAGTCATAAATAATATTTATAACGACTTACACATTAAAATGATTTTTTTGAAAATCGTCTCGCCCTTAACTTTCCACGACGACTTTGAAATATCCAAACGTACAAAGTACGGCTATAACATCCTCCCCTTTTAGAACATTCGTCCTCGAATGTTCAATCGTCCTTATGGGGTCTTGTAGCACTTTGGGAGGGAGGGTCTCTCTTATAGTTTGCTTCTTTTTATGTCTATACCTTATCCTTTACCTTATTCTCCTTAGCCTTTACACGAATCCTCATTTTATGTCATAGGCTTCCTTCCCCGATACTTAGAATATGGTAATCCCCTTTAAGGAGCTCCTCATATGCCAACGCACCTCCTTTTCAATTCCGCGTATAACATAGCAAGATTTCTCATCATAAGTTTTCCTTTTACTTTCCGTCGATACCCTCACGTATAAGAGATCATACATGTTCATACACATATGCACATATAATTAGTATCAACTAACCACGAATACTTCCGTACACTATTCAAGCCTATCCAGATTTCGAACCGTGACATACTCTCCATTTCTTCTTTCATCTAACTATCGCATGCCGCGTAGCCTTTTTGTGGTCTCCAATCCTCTCGTATAGTCCGACTTCACTTAGGCCATTCTGGTTTCTCATTTGTCCTTTGCAACTAAATCTTTGGAATTTCTTGCTTCCTTCCCCGGGGTCACCCATCCTCCCACCTTAGCACGCTTAACCTCACAAACTTTAGTGGGATTCAGGGCCTTAATACCGCTATAATTGCGTACGCTTTTTCATATGACCTTTATCACATAACTGGCCACCAAAGTTTCACAGATTCTGAGGCATCTTCGTAACACGTCCTTTCTTGTGCAATTACCGTTTTGCCCTTTTTAATCTTCCGTATCACCTTCATAAATTCTTATTATCCGAAATCTGTACACCACGAATGCCATCAATACCTTACAGAGTATATAACTTCATATCACATTCTTGCCATCCGGAACTGCCGGTCTCGGGTAACTGGTCAAATATATCCATACTTACCTCCTTCCGTCGTATGTAAGGCTTACGGATGGGATTTCTTATTTCATTCTCCTATGACTTGGCTCTATCGCACGATCTATGACAGAAAGATGGTCAACAATTCCTAGATGCCCCGTAGCCTCCTGTTTATGAATGCGGCGCTTCACACCATAAACAGACTCTACCGGACACGACTTTACGAGACAACCCCTAGGACGTACCTCGCTCGATACCACTTTGTCACACCCTAACCTTATTAGGTGTGATGGGCACCCGACCCCACGTCCGGAGCGAGCTAACCTACGACTCTTACTACACACATAATTTTTTTTTTTCAAATAAAGATAAAATGCAAAATATAACTTTCGTAAATAATTCTTTTCGTTGCTTTCAAATTACATAAATTCGTAGTTAAACAAACCAATCACATATGACGTATCGGCTGATTTGATGGAGCCGCTACGGACGGACAACTAACACCCACGACGTTGTCTGCAAAGTCTCCAACACGGCATCCGTAAATCATAACGGACAAACTCGACTCGGCAAAGACTCGGGAAAATGGAGCTTGCCATCTCCGCCGGAACATCTTCCATAATAACTCTCATCTGGGTACTGCGCGCGGCATGAAAACGCCCCCGAAGGAAGGGGGTCAAGACGAATATGTACCGAGTACGTAAAGCATGCAATACGTAGAGAAACGGAACCATAATCGAAACAGACGAAATAGGTAAATACACTACCAAGATTATACCGTACGCTTACCTTTCGTACACAATCCATACATACCCGTCTCATATGCCGAAGAGGTACGGAAAGTAAGTGGGTCAACCAGAGTACCAAGATACTTAGTTTGCAATCACGGATCGCATGTCCGAAGAGGTGCGAAAAAATACAGTAGTGCACCGATAATATCGCACGTCGGACGGAGTGCGGAACGTACGAAATGTTCGAACGAGGTCATATGTCGGACGGAATTCGAGACGTACAGTACTCGATGATGTTATATATATCGGACATTACGTAACGTACGAATATTCGGATGCTTACTTTCGGACCGCATTATACATATCGGAATCATATGATGTTCACACGGCATACCGATCCCGGCCACTTTATGGACGCGGTGAAAGTGTACTTATCATATGCCGAGTCATATATCGTACATGTGT
Organism: Lycium ferocissimum; assembly: GCF_029784015.1. Lineage (NCBI taxonomy): Eukaryota > Viridiplantae > Streptophyta > Magnoliopsida > Solanales > Solanaceae > Lycium > Lycium ferocissimum. The sequence goes on along the minus strand of NW_026713825.1, from coordinate 1,080 downwards.
GTGTCCCGTGTTAAAACCCTCCTGAGGGACTCGGTGGATAGGATCATAAATAGCGAATCATATGTCATATATGCAAATAACGTGTCCCGCCCTTTGTTAAGGGACTCGGCATGAAATCATGCATGTCGAATCGTGTACCAAATATACATAACGTGTCCCGGCCCTCTACCGCGTGTCTCGGTGAATAATCATAATGTGCCATCCGGCCGCCATCCCCATATCATCATAAACATATACGTAGATAACGTGTCCCGCCCGCAAGTAGGAGGGACTCGGTGAACAATGCGGTGGAATGCGCACGAGAACATGTCCTGGCCGGGACTCGGTCGCTGAATCGAATCATACCGTAGGTACGCACGAGAACATAACATGCCCCGGCCCCGGAGACTCCGCGAAGATACATTGAGCTATGCACGAGCAGTAGTCGTGAGAAACCGTATGCACATAAATCCGTGACTCGATGAATACGGACACTTACCGACATTCGGAGGCTCGAAAATGAGTTTCGGGTTTTCCGAATTAGTATCGAGAAGGCAGCGAGCGTTTGCAATCTGTAAAACCTCTTCGGACTACGAAAGCGATCCGAGATCATACATGAAGGACATTAAGGCTTGCAGAGCATACTCGTATTAGAATACTCGGATCGACGACCCATATCCAAATACGGATAGCGGAATACTTATATCGACGCTCATAACGGGAGATCATATCGAATTATCATATCGGAATCTTATACCGTAACAGATCGGGATACTGCGTGGCCAACATATATATATCAGAACATTTACTCTCAAATACTTATATCAGAACACTTGTATTAGAATATTTCCATCGGAATGTTTATATCAAATATTCAGGTCAGATCATTCATACCGAAGCATTTATGTCGGAATAAGTTGAACCCGTAATGCTCATATCCGAGTTACCGGAGTATGCTTTCAAATTACACCTATTAATGGTATAACGCGGACGTTGTCAAATATAGTAACCCAACAAGGTTGGTCGAATCCCACAGGAATATGGTGTGAAAAGGTTACTAAAATCGTAGATGCTAAGTTCTAGGTCTAATGTCTTAATCCG
>NW_026713824.1:0-25993 GCF_029784015.1 Lycium ferocissimum | reverse complement strand
AAACAAACCCTGCAGAATAGCCAATCTTTCTTAGCCTTGGGGAAACCCCTTTCCCCTCTTTTTCCCCGTCTTTACAAAGGGATTTGGGATCGGGTGCTCTAGTATACTCAGAGCCTCCCTTTATGAATGGCTTTCAAGTGTTGTATTTCCCCGGGTTTGGCTCCTTGTTGCCAGAAAGTGGGTTTTCCCCCGGACCCAATTGGGGGTCGGTATCGGTATATATATCCTGACTCCCTGTACTTCATTGGTATCCCGTTATCATTTATCTCTTCTTTTCACTCGTCTATTTCCTTTGTACTTATGTTTTAAATTTGGTCATTTTCTCGCCCCCTTTTCTTGGAGCTTTCTCCCAACGCTGGGTTTTGGTGACCCTCGACTGGCTTTTTTCCCCGGGCGGAGAGCTCCTTGTTAAATTAAGTTTTTTTGGTACGGCCCCTTTTTGTTTAAACTTATTTTGGAGGCGGGGTTTGTTGAAAACCCCAAAGGGGAAATTTGGGTTGTATATTTTTTTTTGGGGCATATCAAAAATTCTTTTGGATATTTCCTAAATGGCGGCCGTGGTTTGCATTTTGCATTTTTTGGGGGTTTTGTGACCCCCGGGAGGGGGGTTATTCGATATATTTTATGGTCTACGGCATTTTTTATTCCCATATTGCCTTTAGTTTGGTCGATTATTCTGGGGTTCGTACAAGTGCCCGGCTGGGGACTAGTCTTTTGTCGTTTTGGGTCGTGAAAAATCAACCCCTCTCGGAAAGGTATTCCCCTTACTCTAAGGGGGTTCCCCCGGGGGGAAAGGGTTTTTTTTCCCCCTTCAACTTGGCATGGAACCCAAACAATTCTTAATGATATAAAAGTCTACCATTCTCAGCCTATAATCGCCTAGTATGATGGCCCAAAATCTTTGCATTTTTATATCCTTTATTTCGGGCCCCGGAAAACTTGAAAAAAAATAACCGGTTTTCCCCCTGATGGCAATATAGGGATAATTTTAAATGGAACCAAGGAACACGGCGCCTTACCCCTCACCACGCCCGGTTGGTGTCCCTGACCTTCCCCCCGGGGGCGTATAGATCATAAAGCCAATAAGGGAATACCTCTGGTATCTGGGAATGGACACTCCCGCATATTGCTTTGGTACCGAAAAAAACTCGAACCTTGGGTCGCCCCTTTTAGCCCAGGAGTATATCGGGGTGGGTGGTTTTCCCCGGCGAACCCCCCTATCGATGTCACGCCCCCCGGAGGGCCGGCTAACCCCCCAGCCCCTACTCGGTTAGTGCCATCTCCATTACTTTGGTCCCCTTTTGTAACCCTTTAAATTTTGCCCAAATTTTTCCCAAAAAACAAAAAATTTTTTAATAAACTCTTTTCTGTGGGGGACTTCCCCTTTTTTAAAGTAAAAAATCCTTGATCCCTAAATTTTTAAATCAATGCATATAAACACGGCTCGACCTATGTGGCCTTCCTTTCTTGTAAGACATCTCGACGTACTATTCACGGGACCTTGTCTGAAATCTCTAACAAGGACAAGTTACCATGCTGCAAGTTAGGACGGGGCCCAGTATACCGTATTAATGCATCCGACTCGAGGACATACATAAGTACTCCGACTTCGTAACCTCCGAATAGAAATGGAGTTCGCCCGATCCGGTGATAGCTTGGGAGTATCCTATAGCAAGGGTCCTCTACCTATCCCATTGTACCCTGTGTGGCATGAAACACAGCGCCCCCAGGCAAAGGGACTTTAGTACGAATGATGTACCGAGTACGTAAGGCACAACTGAAATAATATATATCTCCACTCGAATGATAAAGAGTAACGGACTCGATACGTACCGTGTCGACAACGATAATCATGTATGTGCATATGAACTTTTAAAACATCATGTGTATATATATAATGCATACCTTCGCCCTGCTTGCAGCCCCTTCGGGCATAATAGCATAATGGCCCCATCGAGCAGCCCCTTCGGGCATCATAATTATTGTATACCAGCGGATCAGGTGGTTTGCCTATATAAAGCCATAGCCCTTCCCCTTCCCCATAAAATCATGTTTTACATATATATAAGTGTGCAAATGCATGATAATCTTTGTAAAACATCAAAGGGCTCCCTTCGGAGTAACTTTTAGTTCAAAATGGGAACTTCTTCCCCTTTTCATTTGTCTCCTTCGAGACTTAAAAATCAAATATGAAATGCATATGAATAAAGAAGCCTTATGAATGTCCCCTTCGGGATTTAGACATCATTATGAAAACGTACAACTTATGGATGCCCCTTCGGGACTTAAGAAGTCAAGGAACTCGGGATATGAACAACACCAATATAAACATAGGGACATGAGCTCCTACATCTAGGAGTGGATTCATTATGAGTATCGTCACATTCGTACTTATCATAGATCATGCCAAAATGAAAGAATAGATAACCTTAACATACCTGGTAGCTTATTTCTCGACTTTCCAACTTAGTTCCCGTCTTGCAATCTACATAAGATCATTTGTGGTCTCGTAATCTACATATAAAACTAGTCATACTATTGTTAGGCTTATCGTCATATGCTTGTCTTAAGCTGTTATATCTCGCATTTTGTACGTTGGAATATTTTAAGACAATTGCGGAAAGTTAACGACAGGGCTATTTTCCAACGTTGTTTTAAGGTACAAGTCGTTTATGATTTTTATTGAATGGAGATATTAAAGAAAATGTGGGGTTAAAAATTAATTTTGGAAAGTTGAAAGTTCATGAAATTAAAGGCTAAGGTGGAGTGGGCCATAGGGCCACATGTGGTTATTATTTATGGAAGTTTAAGATGACAATTAAATCATCTTTATCATTTTTATTCAAGAAAATTCTAGAAAGTTTCTAGAAAAATTGGAGAAAAAGAAAAGAAAAAAAAAAAAAAAGAGGCACATGACCGGCCATGTGCCTCCACTTATATATATACATGTGTGTGATGAAAATTAGAAGGCAAACATTCATCATCTTCACTTGGAAATTTCATGAAACTTAGAGAAGGAACAAGAGAGGCCATTCGGCCACCTCTAGCCGAGCAAGGCCATGGAGGTTTGATTATGAAAAATAATTTTCTCCTTGTCTTCCTACTAATTAGAAGGTCCTTGTTAACATGAGCTAGTTGTTGGAGCAAGCAAGGCATCCGTTTGCATGATTCATGATCCTAGCCGAGAAGAGGAAGTGAAGGAACAAGGTATGGTTCAATCTTATTTTTCATGTGTGACGCATGGTTTGTGGATATTGTAGCCTATGGAAATGAATGAAAATCATGAAAATGTGGGTGTATGGGTGTTAGGCCGTGTGTGTGTTGTGTGTCTAGAAGTGAAGGGTTAGTTGTATTTAGCATGTTTGGAGGCTATTGTAGTGTGTAGAGAATGAATGAAATTCATGAAATGACACATGTTGATGTTGGCCGTGTATGGGCTGGTTTGGGGCAGCCATGTTAAACCAATGTTATCTAGTATTTGGGTTGTTGTCGTCATGCATTCTATGATGTAAAATGAAGTTTAATGAGCTAAGTTGAGGTCGCAAAGGTTGCGGGCTGATTTGGAAGTTATTGTGCTTTTAATGTAATTTTTGTACTTGAGAGAATGGCATTGATAAGGTGTGGATTGTTAGTGTAATTCATGAATTTAGAAGAGAGGGATGTGCTATTGTGTTGATCTCGGGTTTGGGAGGAATTCGGGTGAGTTGGAATATTGTTCGGGTTGTTTGAAATAGTGTGTAAATTATTCAAAGTGTTCTTGAATTGTGTTTGAATGGCCTCGGAATAATATTTGAACGTATGACCATTGGTGTTAGTTTGAATGTATGGGGTTTATTTGAATAAATGGAGTATTGTCGACTTATGTAGAAAGGAGTTGTTAATGCTAGAATGTGTTTGGAATTGATTCGTAATGTTGGTAATATGATTGTTGGTATGGTTGTTGTTGATTTGGCTGAGTTGAATTCTCGGGGTTGATGGATTTATAAGGGAAATGCTCCCCAAATTTCCGTAGACAAAGTGTTAGTTTGAAATCGGATTCTTGAGTGCTTATGGCTAATAGTTAATATCTAATGACGTGATTGTAGATCGTGAGAAGCCAAGGCATAAGTGTGGATTAGCCTAGGGAGCGGCCAAGGTATGTTAAGGCTCGTCCCTTTCTTTCAAAGGCATGATTCTTGGATTACGATTTCATAAATGCTTCCATAACTTTATTGTTTCAAAAGTTTTGCTTTCAAAGGAATTTTGTTCCTAAACGAGTCCGAAATACGAACGACCGTAACTTCCACATACGGTCTCGGATTGCTATGAAACGTTCGTAGAAGTCTCTATAACGAGTAATAATCTTTAACTTTCACAGGCGGGCCCGGATTGGGTTGACGCTCGTCCGTGGGCCCCGCGACTTTCCTTGTGGGTTCTAACGACCTATTCTTGAAAGAATCCTGAAATGTCTGTATCTTTCCAAATTAGAGGTTTATGACTCCGTAAGCTTCCATGACAACAACGATGGATATGTTTTGCAATGACAACGATGATGTCAAAAAATGAGAATATTTTCCTACGATGAATATGATGATGATGATTCCATGTTCAAAGGTTCCAAGTCTATGATTTCAATGATCACATGAGAACGTTGAACTATTTCTTGATTTCTCAATTTTATTCATGAATGATGACTATTTTTAAAGATTCCAAAGTATATGAATTGATGCCTTATGATCCTATTTTGTGTTTCCTCGTGAAGCTATTCTTCATTGACAGTCCCACCTTATAATAATCGTTCCTCCAAGGTGAGACAAAGCGACCACGATTAATCCATAATGTGATCGGAGGCTACGACCTTACGTCACTCCGATAGATACATGACTTTCTTTGGGCTCTCGTACGTGCTACTTATATGATATATGATATATGATATATGATATATGTATATGTATATGGGGAATATGGGAAAGGGCGAGAGCGTTACATACTCGTAACCACCTGATCAGTTGGTATAATATGACATGATACCGTCCCGGACGCGGGATATGTGGTTATGGATCGGGTCGTACGTTCCTCGGCACTAACTTATATGGATTGGGCCGTACGTTCCTCAGCACTAACTTATATGGATCGGGCCGTACATTCCTCGGCACTAACTTATATAGATCGGGCCGTACGTTCCTCGGCACTAACTTATATGGATCGGGCCGCACGTTCCGCAGCACTAGGCATGCATGATTCCGCCTAAAAGGCACTCAGATGTACAGATTACTCTTTCATTATATATATATGGATCGGGCTGTACGTTCCGCAGCAATACATTATATGGATCGGGCTGCACGTTCCGCAAAGAATACATTATATGGATCGGCCGCACGTTCAGCACGGCGCTAGGCATGGCTCCGCCCAAAAGGGCACTCAGATGTACAGGTTACTCTTTAGCTCATGATATGTTCCATATTTTCGTCTTGTTACTATTCATGCTTTGTGTCCTTCCATATGTTGTTACTCATGCCTTACATACTAAGTACATTGCTCGTACTGACGTCCCTTCTTATGGACGCTACGTTTCATGCCGCGCAGGCACACCCAGATGAGCTGAAGATTTTAGTGGAAGCTGTTCCGGCGGATTAGGCGAGCTCCATTTTCTCCGAGTGCGGCCGAGTCGAGAACTATGTTATGACGAACGTTCTATGTTAGAGACTTTGCGAGACAGGTCATGTGTATAGTATGTCGGTACGTAAGTGGCTCCATAAGCCGTGTGTTGTTATATGTTATATTACGGGTTTCGTGCGATTACGGATCATCGTTGGTTATAAAGAAGGTGGAAAGCATACTTGTTTTTACGAAAAAAGTTCTATTGTGTATTTATGCTATGATTAAGGGCCCAGTCTGATTACGAGTACTACGAAGGTCAGCGGGTTCGCTCGGCCCTGGGTAAGGGTCGAGTGCCCATCACGCCCTAACGAAAATTAGGGTGTGACATAAGCCTTCAAATTAAATCCCCTTAAAATCAATAAATTCGGGCAGCATCTCCCCTGTTTATATCCCTAGCCCGAAATCACAATACCAACAACCAACACAAAAATAATAACACTAACACTAATAGCATCATCATCAATACCAAAATATTCCATAAAACATCCCACACGATGTTTATCAACATACAATAACAATATACACTTCCTTTCTTCCCAATCAAGGAGCATAATCTCATCAACACACCAACAACATTAGATACCATCCATATACATGGAAGTTATCCCAACAACACGGCTACAACATGCTCAAAACAGTCTATAAACTCAACAACTACAACACAACACTTTATGACCTTTCATCCATAACTATTTTCACTTTTAAGATTTGCTAAACCTTCAAATCAACTCAACATAAGAGATAGAATGAAGAACATACCTTATACTTGAAGAAATTTAGCCACACTCTTGAAGAAATTTAGCCACACCAACTTTCTTCAAGACCAAACCCACCACAACATCAAGTAGAAACAAAAACAATCACTTTTCATGAACTAGTTTGGTGTAATCTTGTTGAATTCTTGATTTAAGGGGTTATAAGTGTTTAAGAGAAGTGTATGGATGTGTCTAAAACTCCCAAGAAGTGTAAATGATGAAAAAGTGGAATAATAGGGTATTTATACCCCTTGAGAGTCGGTTCCACCGACTTTCCAAGCGGGGCCCGTGGGGAGCCATTTGGCAGCTTAGAAGCTTATCTTGAAATGCCCATAACTCCCTACGCCGATGTCATTTTGACAAACGGTTTGTTGTGTTGGAAACTAGACTTCCTGAACTTAAATTTAGGCTTTTGTTTTACTTCAAAACTCCTGATATACTAGGAGATATACCCCTCTAAAGTTGACCCAAAATTTTTGTCTAAAATTCTACCAACTTTTTCTAAATTTTTGACAAACTTATTTTCTTCAATTTGCTTGATCCCGGAACCGTTAGACACTTACTTAACACTTGTTAAGAGTATCCCTTAACCTTATAAGGTTTCCATGACCTCTCCGAGCTTACGTTAGCTTACTTACAACGCAAACAACGTGAAATTTTTTGAAGGTGTAACAACTAAGAACCCGAAGCTCTGAAACTTTGACCCGGTCCGGAGTGAATAGGTCTATCAAATCTCTGGCTCGCAAATTGTGAAGGTGAACTAATCACTGAATGGACTAAGTTCCTAGAATACTGCTGCCTCTGCCCTCCTCTAAACTCACTAGCTGGACCCGAGGATCTAGCTCTCTTAATATAACCCCTATCATGCTCACGCTCACTTCTTTGCTATTGTTGTTGTTCTTCCAAATTCTGGGCATGGACCTGAATGCGAGAAATATCCATACCTTCCTGAAGTGAGGTCACAAGCACTTATCCATCAAATGTGGCCCCAAACCATTCACAAACCGATGAACACGATCACTCATATCAGCTACCATGGCTGGAGCATACCTAGCCAAAGAATTAAAATGGTGGTTATACTATAGGGCACTCATATTCCCTTATCTAAGATTCAGGAACCTGTCAGCTCTAGCCCATCGAATCACTAGCAGCAAATAGTGTCAGAGGAAAGCATCTACAAACTCTTACCAAACTGGTCGCGTTGTGTTGACTCCTCTAGAAGATATCCAAACAGTATACTAATGAACCGCAACATCCTGTAATCTATAGGAGGCCAATTCTACCTATTCAACATCTGAAGCATGTATCACCCGCAATGTTCTCAACATTCCATCTACGAAGCTCTGCAGATCCTCATTCGGTTTCGACCCAAAGAATTTTAGAGGATTCAAACTAATGAAATCACAGGTTCTGACACTGACAACTCTATCACCATGACCCGTACCTTGCCGCTGGCCCTGAGCGGCGACTAACTGAGTCAGCAAATGGATGGCCACTTTCACCTCTTGTCCTGAGGCATCTGGTGGAGGAACTGGGGGTGCTGGAGCTGGAGCTGAGGCTCTTTCATGCTCCTCTGAAACAAGCGGTGAGTGAGAGGACCGAGATGGAACCCAATTATGGGACTCACCCTCCTCTATATCTGTCGGCGGTACTCGCTCAGTTCTCCTACCTGCCACTGTCTTGCCCTTCTGGGCTACTGTAGCCTTTCTCTTCATAGGCATCACTAAAAACATAACGCACGGCTAAGAAAAGGAAAATTCTTATATCATGGCTCTATCGCACGATCTATGATGAAGAAGAAGGTCATTCATTCGTGAATTCCCGCAGCCTCCTATTTATAAGTGTAGCGCGCTTCACACCCATAAACTAGACTCTACACGACACGGCCACGTACACACCCCAGACGAATCGATCCGATACCACTTTTGTCACGACCTAACCGGAGGGCCATGACGGGCACTCGGAGCTAACCCACCGAGCACCTCTCATCATACTCTCATAATTATATCTAGGTGAGCCACATGGCTAACTCATAATTACCATGCACCAATGACATGAATTCCATTGGACGAAGACACCATTATATAAATATCATTAACTATGCCCATATATACACAAGCCGACAAGGCCATCAAAATGATATATAAAATATGAACCGACAAGGCTAAGGGATATTTAGCTATACAAATCTATCTACGAGCCTCTATGAAGAGTATGTAATACCATAAAGACGGACAGTAACCCCGCCATGCCTATATATGTACACAAAAAGAATAATACCAACTATTGCGGCCTCCGATCAAATGGAGCACCTCTATGCAATCATCGGGCGTGCTGCCCCAAAGTGTCCGTCTTCTCTATCTACTCACGGCATGAACGCAGCATCTCCAAACAAAGGATGTCAGTACGAACAATGTACTGAGTATGTAAGACATGAATAGTAATATGATAAAAGCATGGAGAATAACGTAAGATAAATGAATCATTTATACCTCTTAAGACGTTCATCATGCTTACTTTAACCTTTCTCTAAAGAAAACATTTCATATATATACATATAATGATATCATACCCGACCATGTAGGTTTGGTGTCATACATACCCAGCCATAACAAAGCTCGGTATTGTCTATACCCAACTGCAGTGGTGTGTACCCAATAGATATCACACCCGGCCATATAAGCTCGTTGTCATAAAATAGCAACATACATATATGACATACATGAGTATCCAAAGGAAACATTACAACTCTATCGGGGTGACATAAAGTCAGTAAACCCCTGATTTCTATTATGGAATCACCATCATCATCATCATCACTACTATGGAGAGCTTTATCAATAATACCCTAAGAATCTTGAAAGTCATGAACTTCTAGCATTTCTAGGAATAGGACATTTTGGATTTCTTAGATGGATTTACAATAAGGAAATCATGCCTTTGGAAAGAAGGGTTAGACTTACATACCTTTATGTCTTCTTAACTACTTAACGTTCCCCTCCAAAGTCCGCAAAATCTACATTTAAGAGGATTCACACTAAGGTTAAGTCTTGGAAACACTTCTAAGTTCAAACTAGTGCAATTAACAAACTAACGGAATTTGGACAGCATTTCCCCTATTTTGTCAACTTCCACCATATCACAAAACAACTCCCAAACAACAATAACAACATCCACAATATCATAATCAAGAAGTTATATTCAATTTAGTCTCAAGTTTGTCCAAAATCCCCTTTTTAAATTCATCTCATAGTCATCTTCTTCACTCCAACACTTATGACTTCTCCACTTTAATTTTTTTCCTTTCCAAGAGTTACTAAACCTTTACATCATCAACTCAATCATGTAAATAATAGGAAGAACATACCTTATAATGGAGGAACTTCACATTCCTCAACTCCTTGCAAGACCAAGTTCACCACAACTTTGAAGAGAAGTAAGAACCATCACTTTCCATGGATTAGCTTTGGGGTTTTGATGTTGATCTTCTATCTTGATGATATGGAAAGGTTTGGAGTATTATGGAACCTTCAATAACTCTCAAAAACCCTATAGAAGTGTGGGGAAATAAATGTGGGAGGTTGGTATGAAAATGGGATCTTTTGGGGTTTAAAAAGGTGACCAATTCGCCCCACCGCTCCGTGTTGCGGTGAGTATGCAGCCGCATGCTCCCTCCACAACATGGGGGTGGTGTTGGGCAGAAAGCTCACCCAAAATAGGTAGTTTATGGCTAATATGCAGCTCAGCCTGAGTATGCGGCCGCATATTGCCCCAATTTCTCCGATTTTGCAAAAATGCATTCTTTTCGGTTCATTTGACCTCCAATCCTTATGGAACCTTCTTGGCACTTATATAAAAACTACATTAACCATATAAGTGACCCTATAGCTCCCCCCCCCCCCCCCCGCCCTCAAGGTAATGCTAAGCAATGTATAACTCAAACGATATAAAATCTTCCCAAAACATAACTCAAATTCCAATTTCTTCAACAAACTTACTTCTGCCGATTCATATGACTCCAAAACCTTAAGGTACGCACTTGAAGTTATCAAATACCCTGCTTAACCTTATAAGGACTTCATGTCCACTTTAGGCTTGCGTTAGTTCACTCATAATGCAAACGACACGAAATTTCGAAGGTGTAACAGAGGTGGAGAAAGATATTTCACATAGGTGATATATATCACCTTGGATAAGTGTGAAACAAAAAGGTGGCTGCCCAAACTTTTACTTCTTTGGATAAATATGAAAAAGTGGTTTCCCAAAATACTAAATATCTATTAACTAAATATCTATTCCATTTCTTAATTTACTTAAGATAATAATAGTAGAAGTTGTTTACATAACTATATCATAACACTTTAAATAAGTTCCAAATATCATCAAATTCACGTTTGGGAAGTGCGAAGTAAAATATAACCTTACTATCAAAATATGGTCAATCAAAAACTCAAGTGTTAGTTTAAAAATTTCGGGGTGTTACAACGAAAGGGATGGGTGGGGGTTGGGGTGGGTTTATAAAAATTTAAATCCTGCAAATAAAAAAAAGAAAAATGAATAAATATAATCAAAAACGTGCTTTTTTTTTAAACTTATTTTTATATTTGTGCCACATCAGCTCTGAGTGGTAAATAAATTCAATTTTTAATTGTGCAGGGGGAAGTAGGTCGCCTGATTAGTTTGAGTGTGAACTCAACATCTCGGGTATACTCAACATCTCGGGTATAGTTCAAGGGCCATTTGATGTATTTTGCCTTTAAACATATGATTATCATACTGAACCATCGCTTCATTAGGTTATGAAAGGTTCTGTACAATTCCATATGATAGATATACTTATGAACAATGTTATAGATGATGCGTATGTCATATACTTCTCAATGAAAACATGATGTGTATGTCATATACTTCTCAATGAAAACATACACTTCCCTGAAGGAAACAAGAGACTACAAATAGTAACATGAGGGCTCGACTCAACTGAGTAATATCAAATAAGGAACGTGTGGAAATATCAGCTATACGAATAGAAAGTTCACTACGTTTCGTTCCTTAGAACCTCTTTTAAAGGGAAAGCTTATAGTAAGGATTCATACCAAAAAGGATGAAGACGATATAGCCATTACATACCTCAACTGACTACCTTCCCAACAACTATGACGAATCAACCCTTGAGAATTTAATCTACAAGATGGAATAACAATACTAGTATCAATCGATAAGAAAGCATAACGACTAAATGGCGAGTGACCAGTTCATTATACTACAATTATACAACATTTCTCCACGCCCTTCCTACTTCAGAACTCCACAACAATGACAACACAACCTAGGAAGCCCATTAAACAACTCAAACAACCAATAACAAGTTTAATAGATTGGACTCACAGCTTCCAATCACCGTCCCGTGAGTCCTACACAACAAACATACCAATAACGATCCTTACAACCTTCTCTACAAAATTTAAAAGAGATTTCATACCTTAAACCAAGAAGGAACCATCCTACTACGCCTCGAGCTTACGAAATACGCAAAGTTCTACAACCATGACGGGAAATAACGATAAGTACTCTTCAACTCTAAGGAGAATCGTAGAGGGATTTTGATTATATCTCACCTTAGAAGAACCTTGATGTTGGATTGTCACGACCCAACCGGAGGACCATGACGGGTACCCGGTGCTAACTCACCCGGATAACTCTTAACGAACATGCACATTTACGTCTAGGTGAGCCACATAGCTAAACCATACTTTCTATCATCATTCATACTAACATCATTGGGCAACAATGCATTTATATCACCATCAATAACTATGCCCATATCCATATGCATAAGCCGACGAGGCTAACAAAATGATATGCCAAATATAAGCCAACAAGGCTAAATACATCTAACCATATACACATGTCTACGAGCCCTAAGGAGATTATGTCATATCATATAGGCGGGACAAGACCCCGCCATGCCCATAAATATGTACACAAAAGAATAAATACCAAAAGTTGTAACTCCGAATGAAATGAAGCTCCGCTATGTAGCCCCTGAGTAATAAAGCTATGGATCAGGTCTGTCTCCCTAGCCACCTGCGGGCATGACACAGCGTCCACAAACAAAAGGACGTCAGTACTAAGAATGTACTGAGTATATAAATCATGATCAACATCATTATAGAAGCATAATAAGCAACATAAGAAATAGCATAAGATTGGAGGAAGTAGATCCAACGTCATAAATACTTACTTACTTTTCATAAGGACATTTCATTTCTAATGCGTAACCGTGTACATACATCCATATCCGTATCCGTACTCATTTACACTTTCATACCCATATTCATATTCATAATCGTATTCATATTCATATTCATAACATATTCGTATACGTATCCATATCATACACATAGCATACCCGACCATGAGGGTTCGGTGTTTCACATACCCGGCCATGGCAAGGCTCGGTGAGTATACATACCTGGCCCTACCAAGGCTCAGGGTTATCCATACCCAACTGCAGTGGTGCGCGCGCAATATATATATATATTCTACTCGGCCATATAAGCTTGGGGTTTCATAATAGTCATACATAGACACATATACATAAAAGCTCATAAGCATCTTTGGCATCATTACTATCGTCGTTCATTACATATATCCTTACAGGATTACTCATCATATAAGGAATTTAGTACAATCGTAACATATCGAGAATTATGAGCTTAGTAGCTTTTAGAGATAGAATCATTTGGAGGACATCATAGGCTCATAGAAGAATAGATATTTGGCCAAGGAACCATGCCTTATGAAAGATGGGTTAGCCTTACATACCTTTTCATTCAACTATTCTATCACTTGAGCGTTCTCCTTCAATTCTCACATTTCTACCTTCATTAGAGTATACACTAACATTAGAAAATCGATAGCTTAGCATACTTGACTAAAGCTAGAGAAAAATTGGACGGCATCTCCTTTATTTATAAAACTTCTTCCATATCATATATCAACTCCCAAACATCAATAATAACATTCACAACATCATAACAATAGTCTTTATTCACCTACATCATCCATATTTCTCAATTCACTTCAAAACATCCATATCCATGGTCATAGCACACTATTACGTTCACTCATATACAATGTCTATCCCATGTTCTTAATGTCATCTATAACATAATCATAATCACAACATATCAAGAATCATGACTCAACCCAAGCCACTACTCACAAATATCACTATTCTCACATTCAAGGCCCATTTTCTATTTCCTTCTACAATCCAAGTTTTTCAACCTCTCCATACCCTAAACAACATAGAAATACCATAAAACTTACCTTAGATGGTGTAGGAATTAACCTTGAGTGGCAATACTTCACTTGAACCAAAACCCTAGTTCACCTCCAATGGAATTTCTTGTAGTCCTCTAACCCTTGGAAGCTTTCTAACACATGAATACTTGATCCTAGTCTTTGATCTTTGTGTTCTCTTGGACTTGAATGGAATATGATTAGAGAAGGGTTTTGAGCTCTCAATACTTGTAGAAGATGAAAAAATGAAGTAAAAGAACCCAAGGCATCTATTTATACAAAAACTAAAAATCAGCCCGTCGGGACTTCCACGGACACTTATACGGTCCGTATAACATTGTACGGCCCGTATAAGTGGTCGTGGTTCACCATCAGGCAGACACCATCTCTGCTGGGTGTTATACGGACCCTTATATGGACCGTATAATGTTATACGGACCGTATAAGTCGGTCGTATAACCCCTTTTTCCCGAAATGATCTTCGTCGTTCATTTGATCTTCAATCCTCATGGAACCTTCTTAACACTTGTTTATTGCCTCATTAATAATCTAAGGGATGTTATAACTCTTCTCCAAAATATCATTAAGTCATCATTAGCTTGTTACTCGTAAATCCTTTCCGATACACATCGTATGCCTTGCTCTCTCTTGGCAAACTTTCTCCTCTTACTCCGAATGTCTTTGCAAATCTCAATTAGGGTCATCAAATGTCATTTCTCACTTATTGCAATACCGTATACTTCGTGCCCTTCGTTAGTCTATTCACTGTGCATTAACGAAAAAAATTTCGAGGTGTAACATGGATGAACTGTTGGAGAGAATTTAGAGCTGGTTTTGTCAAGAACTTAAGTTAAAATGAGCTCAAAATGGTGGGATCTTATCTTATAAGGCTGTCACCAGCTCAACCTCTTGCGGCGTGGTGGCTATCGCACGTGGAAGTCCTCGCGTTAGCCTCAACTCTACCTCCGAGCAATTGTGCAGTCCTGTCTTAAAATGCGTATAACTCTATATCCCGAAGTTGTATCAACAAATAGTTTAATACGTTGAAAAATATACTCATAGACCTTCTATTTAATAGGTTGATCACCCCGTAACTCCAAGTATGTTGGGAGAAAAGATCATTGGAATCTGACCCATATATAATGAACTTACGACGACCTTTGTCGACTCTAAAGTTGCAACTTGCTTGACTTCAAAACTTAACATACAACTATTATACAATTCAAATACCTTATGTCATAAACTTCTTAGCATGCCAAGAATTTCTAATATTATCCCGAAAGTACGGGTTATAACACATTTATTCAATGATATGTGTAAGGACCAGGTTCTTTCAATCTTCTCTACAGGACAACTTTTTTCTCTCTTTATATGTCCTTTCTCCAGTGTACTCTAAATAGGACTGTGAGTTTCTTTTATCAGTAAGAACTAGTTGCTTTACAATGCATCCTAAATGGCAACTAGAATTCATTCAATGGAGCTATCTTCTTTTCTTCCCCCTATCTCTTTTTGAATGTTTCTAAGCAGGGCTGAAATCTTTTATAAGTAAGAAACATTTCCCTTATATTTTTCCTTACTTTTGCACATGGAGACTTTGTCTCGTCGTTTAGGGGACCACTTCCTTTAGATTATCATGTTTTATTTGTGAACTTGTGAACTGATGTATGAGTTGCTATCAATATTTTCCCCCTTTTGTCATTATTAGAGCATAAGTGTTTACCAAACTGACCAATACTCAGTCCAAATTTGTCATGTTGAGAATCCTAAGTTATGGCTAATTAATTATTAAGCAATGTTAACATAGATTCATTATTAAAATCAGAAGCACAGTTAACAACAAAAAAAATTCTATCTAAATATATAATTACAAAAGTTTACCAGTTACATCCACATAGGAACAACATTGTTAAAGAGAATTGTTTTAATAATGAAAAATTACCAGACTCCGGAAAAAAAAAATCTAAGAAAGGGCTAAAGCTATGGACTAGACTCTCCACTTCTCATCCTCTCACGTCAAGGTAAGACTATCTTAACAATTCTTATACTATTCTAACGTCAACTCATGATTAATTAACATGAATCATAATCCAAATATAGGATTTCCAAGGCAAATCCTTCCTAAGCACTCCAAGCAACGGTTTTGGTGTTCATCGTAAGATAATCAGTTTTGTTCGTTAGATTGGATCAATTAAAGGTATGCAAGCTAACTCTACGTGTGGAAATGTTATTGTTCTTCCCCATGCCAAGTATGTCTACATTTTCATGTTTTCATCTCAATAGATGAATTATACCCTAGTCTTCGATAAGGTTTTACTATTCTTAAGCTTTCAATTTTGGAATGTCTTTTCATTCGTGTTATTGCATTATGAATGTCATGACCTCTAAATGAATCCATGTGTGTTTATAATTGATTCCATGAGCCTTCTTTAAGAATTACGATGTATGATGAACTTCAACTGTTCTTCCATGATGATCTTTTAATGATCCTATACTTTATGAACCCATGTTTTGATTCACATTGATGAACTACAAGATGATAATCTTATGATGCACATATTCATGACGAACTATGAAATTATGAACACTTACACTTGGGCCCGAGGCCACATGTTATATACTTATATTAGGCTCGAGGCCACATATTACACACTTATACTTGAGCCCGAGGCCACATTTTATACATATATAATTGGTCCAGACATGTTACGAACACTTATAAACAGGTGACTCTCCCGTGTTAAAAAAAAAATCTCCTTATGATTATGATATTCTTGTTAGTCACGTTTATGTTTCAGTTACCCTGTTATGTTATGTTGTATGTCTATTGGTATGGGTTGCCATTCCCTCGTGCATCCCTTAGGTTTATTCATTCTGTTGGTTTTACATACTATTCAACACTACTTACGTCCCTTTTGCCGGGGGCACTGCATTTCACGATGCAGGTGCAGAGAATTAGGACAACAAGACTTCCCGCTAAGACTTGCTCGTATCAGCTTGTTGGTGTGCCCCATTACTAATCACGACGTTATGCATTTATTTCAAACATGTTAGAAGTTAAGGTATACCGGGGCCTTGTCTCAGTTAACAGCTAGATTTCATGTTCATGTCAGAGGCTTCAAAGACTAGCATGTCATGTCAGATTGTCAAATGTTGTCTTTCACCATTGTTGCTATATGTTATGTTTTGAAAACTATTTCAATACTATGGTTATGAGACTTATTCAGATCCCACCCCCCCCCCAACTTAAAAGATTTATAATTCTGTTTAGTCATGTTACATACATTGTGTCATGTATGTGGTTCGCTCGGTCAAGTTCAGACACCGAGTGTCGGCCTGCCCAGGCCCTGGTTTTGGAAATGACATCAAACCTTAGGCGGCTAGGTCACATGGAACCTGTAAAATAATATGTGTCCTAATGTGTAAGGACCAGGTTCTTGCTTAGGACTTTATTTTCCAACCTTATTTCTCCTCATCAATTGCCTTCTATTAGGATTGAGTTCTTTTATAATAACAACTAATTCCTTTACAATGTATCCTAAGTGGCAACTGGGATATGTGTGCAGCTTTCAATTTTTAACATCTTGGACCACCTTTAATCTTCATATGATAAAGGTATTGTTTGTGCCTGATATATCTGATGTTGGCATATGATCTATGTGAATATGAACTAAATCTTCCCCCTTTTGACATCATCAATAATTCAGTGTGGCACAGCCCAAACCGGAGGGGCACAACAGGCACCCGGTGTCACACCCTAATCTCGATCAGGGTGTGATGGGCACCCGACCCTTACCTAGGGCCGAGCGAACCCTCTGACTCTTATTCCATGCGTAAGATTTTTTTTTTTTTTCCTCTAAGTCTAATATACATGACAAAGCCTACTAAAAATATTCTTTCTGCTGCTTTCCGAGCAAATCGAATTTGTAACTGCATAAAACTTATATCATAATACAAACGGACGCATCGGCCTATGAAGCCACTGACAGACTGACTTCTGGTACCCACGACTCGTCTCGCAAAGTCTCTAACCGTACTCGAAATCCCGGCACGTGTACTCGACTCGGCTACACTCCGTGCCAAATGGAGCTTGCCAACTTCGCCGGAACATCTTCTATATTAACCTCGATCCGTCCGGGTGTACCGCGTGGCACGAACGCAGCCTCGAAGAAGAGGGCCGACGAGCAATGTACCGAGTATGTAAGACATGAACGAACAACACAAGAAGAGCCGTGGAGCATATCATGTAAGGAGAGTATTCGTACGTATGGAACATATCACGTGTAAAACGGTAACTCCGTGCGAGTAATAACTTTATGGAAACATAGACAATATCATAGGATAAAGGAGTAACTCCGTATACGTGAATGCCACTCGGGCGGAGGCCATGCATGCCTAGCTTTTTCCTTTTTCCGAACACGGTGTTTTTATTCTTGTACATAGAAAACGATACTTTTCGGAAAACGGTACTTTTTACTCACAAGCATTACGTACGCCGAATTCATCGGCTCTCCCACCCCCCCTTCCCAACAATGTCCCAAATATATCATATTATATATATCAAATATCAAATATCAAATATCAAATATCAAATATCAAATAACAGACGCCGCGTACGGCTCTCCCATATCCCGCGTCCGGGCATCCCGCGTCCGGATGATAAGCCACCGAATCGGGACACGCTTGCCCTCCCCATTCCCCACATATACAAAGGTATACAAATACATTCATCAATATCAGGTATTATATACATTATCATATAGACAATTAAACAAAGATGCATGGGAGCCCAAAGAAGGTCATGTGTCTATCGGAGTGACGTAAGGTCGGTGACCTCCGATCGTATATGGAATAACCGGGATCGCCTTGTCTCACCTCGAAGGGACGAGTATTTTAAGGCGAGACTACCAACGAAGAATAGTACTAGGAGAAAACATAGTATGACATCATGGGCATCATAGACGTCAATTCATAGACCTTGAAATCCGTAGAACATAGTGTCAGGGCTAAGAAATAGAGATAAGGATCAAAGCTAGTTTGTCACCTTCGTATTCACATTGAATCCTTTGCTTAGAAATCTTGGTCATGGAACCCTTTTGGTCGTACTTATCGTAGGCATATTCTTTTTTTTCTACATCATCGTTATCATTATTGCCATAGAAGTATTCTCATTGGGATAGGTATAGTACTTGTCAGTTGATAACAGAATAGAGATCAAGGTTTCTTTTTGGATTCGGCTTCAAAGTAAGTCAAGCATCAATAAGGAAAATCCGGGAAACAATGGGCCCACCTCGAGTCGAATGAGGCGGCGTACCAAATTTACATATGTTACACGTCATGGCATTGCTTGTGAGGGTTTTAAGTTAGTCGGGTCCTAATTATGCGAGCTCTAGAGGTTTAGGAAGGTTTTTCAACATTTTGCACATATTCTAGTTCAATTCTACTGAATGAAAAAGGGGAAACTTTAGGTGCGGATTCCGGAGGATAGGGTTGTCCCCGAGGCTCATATCCGGCTTAGTACGTCTAAGACATGCCATAGAAAGAAGGGTGAAGTCTTACATACCTTTTCCGCCTTGTACGCCGCTCCAAATCCAAATTTCTTCCAATTTCACCAAAATCTACAAATTGGTCACATATGCCAAATAGTAATTAGAACCTTTAGCGATTGAATCTTGAATTGACACTTGCCCACAGAAATTTCGGCAGCATTTCCCCTGTAAATGCGCCATCCCACCAAGTTCAACTTGGCCAATTATCAACAACAACAACCCGGGAATTTAACCCGGCCAAACTATCAACAATAATTCCAACAATTATTCTAGCAACACTTATAGCATTCAAAACAATTCAATCAACATACCATTTCACCCAACACCTTCCAATTTCAACAAAAACGATAACGACTTAATTCTTTCTTCCGAATTCACATACTTCGTCAACCATTCCATACGTTTACATTATCATTTCCATTAATACAAGAAACTATGTTGAAATCACATAATGTTCCAAATCAGTCCGCTACACTTACTCCTTCACTTTGGATCATCCAACATGCATTTCATGCCATAAAATTCATAACAACGACAATCAAAATACTAAATAGAATCAATTCACCGCACGTTACCAAACCAGCCCCTATACACGGCTTCATGTTACATGCACAACTTCATGGATTTCGTTCATTTACTACGCATTACAACAACACCCAAACATGCTAAGTTCACTTAATTCATTACTTATACACAAAACCACAATCACACACGGCCAACACCTAGATATACACGGCCTCACTCTAACACCTATTTTCTCATGGTTTTCATTCTCTTCTACACATAACTACATGCATAAATCATGCATACACATAAAAAAGAAGGTTGAACCTCACCTTTTCTTCAACTTCCTCCACGGCTAGGCTTGTAGTTTGTGGAAACGAATGCGTCTCTTGCTCCAACAACTACTCCATAACGACGAGGGCCTTCCAACTAGCGGGAGAAACATGAAGAAAGAATTTTCCATGATCAACTTAGGGGGGGCTGGTTCGGCCAGCCCCTATTGCCGCCCCTTCTCTCTCTTTTTTTTTTTTTTCTTTCCTCTCCCCTTCTCTTAAATTTTCTAAGACCAAATGATAATTTGTCTTGTTTCTTTCAAGACTTATACATATATATATACATAATTAGTGGCATGTGAGGGGCACATGCCCCTCTCTAGATTTTTCTTGATTTTTCTCCCTTCTTCTTGAATTCTTTTTCTAAATAAAAGATGACTTAATTTGTCATCTTCTTTTTCCCCCCTTTTTTTTTAAAAAAATTCGGCCACATGGCCATTCCATGGAATTCTCAAGACTTTGTGTAAAATTCCCGTTTTACCCTTAGCCTTTTACAATATTACCATGATGCCACTTAGCGAATTTCCTTTTTCGCCCTTAATCTTTCTCAACATTTCTATACTACCAATGTCCATAAATAATACTCATAACCTACTTATGCATTAAAATAATTTTGAAACATAGTCTCGTCCTTAACTTTCCACGTCGACTTCGAAATTTCCAAACGTATAAAATACGGGCTATAACATCCTCCCCCCCTTTGGAACATTCGTCCTCGAATGTTCAACTGACCTTATGGGCGTCATAATGCTCTGGGAGGGTTCCTTTTATAGCTACTCTTTCCTTCATGCCCGTCTCTTATTGTCGTAATGAAACCATTTGGCCTTTCATGGGTTCTTCTCTTTCTAATATGATCTCCCCCCCTTTAAGGGGATCCTTCTACCGATAATCCTTTTACAAAGTCTCCGTTTATACCTTGCCTCTCATCTTCCTTCTAACTCCGTGCCTGACATCTCAGAAACTTTTTATCCCAAGTTTTCTCTTACCTTCCGTCTATGTCATCCCCTCGTCCACAGTTTCATTCACTACTAGTCCTTTCACTCCCTTAGTTCGCTTGTTCGTGGTTCTTTCTGAACTGCACGTTGGTGTCGTAACTGTACGTTCATATCTCAAGCGTCTGCTACTTTTGTTCTTGGCACAGAATCCTTCGATACATATATTTTTACCAGCAACTAGCCCGCAGACTACTTCCAACCACTGTTCAAGCCTATTCTAATTCTAGGGTTGTGTTGTACTTCCCGTCTTTACCGAGCCAATTCACCTCGTCTTACGCGTCCTCTTGAGGTTTCCACTATCCCATATACTCTAGTTTTCCTTAGGCTACCCTAACTTCTCACTTGCCTCTCGTATCTCAATTTGTAGAGCTTTTGGTTCACTTCCCAGGGGGTCACCCATCCTGAAATTGCTCCTGCCTGAGCACGCTTAACCCCGAAACTTTGGTGGAATTCGGTACCTTAACACTGATATAATCGCGTCCACTTTCTCATATGGTCGTTATTACATAATCTAAGGCCAGTCGAAGCCTTACAGCTTCCGAAACATTTTCGTACTACGTCCTTTCTGTTACATTTACCGTTTTACCCTTTTCTCTTCTCGATATTCACTTTCTCGCTCGTGTATGACTATTTTTCGTCCCGGGCTCCCGCCGTATAACGTAATAAATATATCCATCCAGTCTTACCTCTTTTGACCTCCATATCATTCCTCGCCTTTTTCCGCCGATACTGGGCGCCTGCGGAATTCAACAATTAGTATAAGGGATCTCATTTCCTATGACTTGGCGCTATCGCACGATCTAATGACAGAAGAAGGTCAACATTTCCTAGATGCCCCGTAGCCTCCTCGTCTATAGATGTGGCCGCTTCACACCCATAAATGTGACTCTACCGGACACGACTTTGCAGACATCCCTTAGACCGACCTGCTCTGATACCACTTTGTCACACCCTAATCTCGATCAGGGTGTGATGGGCACCCGACCCTTACCTAGGGCCGAGCGAACCCTCTGACTCTTATTCCATGCGTAAGATTTTTTTTTTTTTCCTCTAAGTCTAATATACATGACAAAGCCTACTAAAAATATTCTTTCTGCTGCTTTCCGAGCAAATCGAATTTGTAACTGCATAAAACTTATATCATAATACAAACGGACGCATCGGCCTATGAAGCCACCGACAGATCGACTTCGGTACCCACGACTCGTCCGCAAAGTCTCTAACCGTACTCGAAATCCCGGCACGTGTACTCCGACTCGGCTACACTCCGGTGCCAAATGGAGCTTGCCAACTTCGCCGGAACATCTTCTATATTAACCTCGATCCGTCCGGGTGTACCGCGCGGCATGAACGCAGCCCCCGAAGAAGAGGGGTCGGCACGAGCAATGTACCGAGTATGTAAGACATGAACAAGAACAACACGAAGAGCCGTGAGCATATCATGTAAGGAGAGTATTCTCGTACGGATGGAACATATCACGTGTAAAACGGTAACCTGTGCAGAGTAATAACTTTATGGAAACATAGACAATATCATAGGATAAAGGAGTAACCTGTACATGTGAATGCCACTCAGGGCGGAGGCCATGCATGCCTAGCTTTTTCCTTTTTCTGAACACGGTGTTTTTATTCTTGTACATAGAAAACAGATACTTTTCGGAAAACGGTACTTTTTACTCACAT
Organism: Lycium ferocissimum; assembly: GCF_029784015.1. Classification (NCBI taxonomy): domain Eukaryota; kingdom Viridiplantae; phylum Streptophyta; class Magnoliopsida; order Solanales; family Solanaceae; genus Lycium; species Lycium ferocissimum. The sequence goes on along the minus strand of NW_026713824.1, from coordinate 3,230 downwards.
TCGTACGCCGAATTCATCGGCTCTCCCACCCCCCTCCCCAACAGTGTCCCAAATATATCATATTATATATATAAATATATAATATCAAATATCAAATAACAGACGCCGCGTACGGCTCTCCCATATCCCGCGTCCGGCATCCCGCGTCCGGATGATAAGCCACCGAATCGGTGGACACGGTTGCCCTCCCCATTCCCCACATATACAGTGTATACAAATACATTCATCAATATCAGGTATTATATACATTATCATATAGACAATTAAACGAGATGATGGGAGCCCAAAGAAGGTCATGTGTCCATCGGAGTGACGTAAGGTCGGTGACCTCCGATTGTATATGGAATAACCGGGATCGCCTTGTCTCACCTCGAAGGACGAGTATTTTAAGGCGAGACTACCAACGAAGAATAGTACTAGGAGAAAACATAGTATGACATCATGGGCATCATAGACGTCAATTCATAGACCTTGAATCCATAGAACATAGTGTCGTAGCTAAGAAATAGAGATAAGGATCAAAGCTAGTTTGTCACCTTCGTATTCACATTGAATCCTTTGCTTAGAAATCTTGGTCATGGAACCCTTTTCGTCGTACTTATCGTAGGCATATTCTTTTTTTCTACATCATCGTTATCATTATTGCCATAGAAGTATTCTCATTGGGATAGGTATAGTACTTGTCAGTTGATAACAGAATAGAGATCAAGGTTTCTTTTTGGATTCGGCTTCAAAGTAAGTCAGGCAGATCAATAAGGAAAATCCGGGAAACAATGGGCCCACCTCGAGTCGAATGAGGCGGCGTACCAAATTTACATATGTTACACGTCATGGCATTGCTTGTGAGGGTTTTAAGTTAGTCGGGTCCTAATTATGCGAGCTCTAGAGGTTTAGGAAGGTTTTTCAACATTTTGCACATATTCTAGTTCAATTCTACCGAATGAAAAGGGAAACTTTAGGTGCGGATTCCGGAGGATAGGGTTGTCCCCGAGGCTCATATCCGGCTTAGTACGTCTAAGACATGCCATAGAAAGAAGGGTGAAGTCTTACATACCTTTTCCGCCTTGTACGCCGCTCCAAATTCAGCTTCCAATTTCACCAAAATCTACAAATTGGTCACATATGCCAAATAGTAATTAGAACCTTTAGCGATTGAATCTTGAATTGACACTTGCCCACAGAAATTTCGGCAGCATTTCCCCTGTAAATGCGCCATCCCACCAAGTTCAACTTGGCCAATTATCAACAACAACAACCCGGAATTTAACCCGGCCAAACTATCAACAATAATTCCAACAATTATTCTAGCAACACTTATAGCATTCAAAACAATTCAATCAACATACCATTTCACCCAACACCTTCCAATTTCAACAAAAACGATAACGACTTAATTCTTTCTTCCGAATTCACATACTTCGTCAACCATTCCATACGTTTACATTATCATTTCCATTAATACAAGAAACTATGTTGAAATCACATAATGTTCCCAATCAGTCCGCTACACTTACTCCTTCACTTTGGATCATCCAACATGCATTTCATGCCATAAAATTCATAACAACGACAATCAAAATACTAAATAGAATCAATTCACCGCACGTTACCAAACCAGCCCCTATACACGGCTTCATGTTACATGCACAACTTCATGGATTTCGTTCATTTACTACGCATTACAACAACACCCAAACATGCTAAGTTCACTTAATTCATTACTTATACACAACACCACAATCACACACGGCCAACACCTAGATATACACGGCCTCACTCTAACACCTATTTTCTCATGGTTTTCATTCTCTTCTACACATAACTACATGCATAAATCATGCATACACATAAAAAAGAAGGTTGAACCTCACCTTTTCTTCAACTTCCTCCACGGCTAGGCTTGTAGTTTGTGGAAACGAATGCGTCTCTTGCTCCAACAACTACTCCATAACGACGAGGGCCTTCCAACTAGCGGGAGAAACATGAAGAAAGAATTTTCCATGATCAACTTAGGGGGGGCTGGTTCGGCCAGCCCCTATTGCCGCCCCTCTCTCTCTTTTTTTTTTTTTCCTTTCCTCTCCCCTTCTCTTAAATTTTCTAAGACCAAATGATAATTTGTCTTGTTTCTTTCAAGACTTATACATATATATATACATAATTAGTGGCATGTGAGGGGCACATGCCCCTCTCTAGATTTTTCTTGATTTTTCTCCCTTCTTCTTGAATTCTTTTTCTAAATAAAAGATGACTTAATTTGTCATCTTCTTTTTCCCCCTTTTTTTAAAAAAATTCGGCCACATGGACATTCCATGGAATTCTCAAGACTTTGTGTAAAATTCCCGTTTTACCCTTAGCCTTTTACAATATTACCATGATGCCACTTAGCGAATTTCCTTTTTCGCCCTTAATCTTTCTCAACATTTCTATACTACCAATGTCCATAAATAATACTCATAACCTACTTATGCATTAAAATAATTTTGAAACATAGTCTCGTCCTTAACTTTCCACGTCGACTTCGAAATTTCCAAACGTATAAAATACGGGCTATAACATCCTCCCCCCCTTTGGAACATTCGTCCTCGAATGTTCAACTGACCTTATGGGCGTCATAATGCTCTGGGAGGGTTCCTTTTATAGCTACTCTTTCCTTCATGCCCGTCTCTTATTGTCGTAATGAAACCATTTGGCCTTTCATGGGTTCTTCTCTTCTAATATGATCTCCCCCTTTAAGGGATCCTTCTACCGATAATCCTTTTACAAAGTCTCCGTTTATACCTTGCCTCTCATCTTCCTTCTAACTCCGTGCCCGACATCTCGGTAAACTTTTATCCCAAGTTTTCTCTTACCTTCCGTCTATGTCATCCCCTCGTCCACGCTTTCATTCACTACTAGTCCTTTCACTCCCTTAGTTCGCTTGTTCGTGGTTCTTTCGAACCGCACGTTGGTGTCGTAATCGTACGTTCATATCTCAAGCGTCGCTACGTTTGTTCTTGGCACGTAATCCTTCGATACATATATTTTTACCAAAGAACTAGCCCGCAGACTACTTCCAACCACTGTTCAAGCCTATTCTAATTCTAGGGTTGTGTTGTACTTCCCGTCCTTTACCGAGCCAATTCACCTCGTCTTACGCGTCCTCTTGAGGTTTCCAGCTATCCCATATACTCTAGTTTTCCTTAGGCTACCCTAACTTCTCACTTGCCTTCTTGTATCTCAATTTGTAGAGC
>NW_026713823.1:0-26393 GCF_029784015.1 Lycium ferocissimum | reverse complement strand
CTCAAAAGTAAAATGGACGAGAGCCAGTAAAGTTTCAACGAAATAAAACAAAGAAAAGCTTGAAAGAAATTAGCACGAAAGAAATGCGGACACAAGAACTAGTAAACACACATAGGAACAACTACTATGTGGCTACTAGTTGAGAGACACAAGAAATTGAAATGCTAAAATCGGAAAATAAATGAAATTTTGGGCCCGGGTAGGTGATAATTTAAAAATGGGGTCTTGATGCCTCGATTGATCCAATGCATCAATTTGAAATAACGAAATTTTTTAAAATTCTATACTCTTTTTTTTTTGTTCCCTACTTAAGGAATATGGAAACAATCACTTACAATCAAGGCTCAAGAAGTTTTTAAGAAATGAATTGAGATGAAATGAAAATTTGGAATTGAAAATGTACCTCAAATTCACGGATTGGGTTGTGGAATTTATATGGTCTGTATATAATTCACGGACCGTAACAGGTTTCCATAGAACAGGGACAGAAACTCAAAAATTTGGTACCAAATTTACAGACCAAAATCTACGAGCCATAAAATTTTTGCGATCCGTAATTTCCCACCGTAAATCACTTACAGAATGTAACTTTTGGGCCTCTAATTTTACGGACCAAATTATACGGACCGTAAAATTTAACGGTCTGTATGTGGGACCGTATAGTGGCTTCAGTGATTTTGTATTGAACTCGTGCTCCTCGAAATTTGGACTGAATTTTCTTGGATCTGATGACGTCTTGGACCCCACACAACCTAGGATTTTCCCTTTTTGGCCCAACAAACAACTTTTCACTTTTCCTTGGAAAAACCTTTGGATCAAACCCTCTTCTTTGGTCTTCTTCTCCACTATGAAGATATGAATGTTCTTAAGAACACCCCAAATGCAATCTAGGACCAAATAAACTCATTTTTGTTCCAAATTTCAGATCTAAGCTCCTTATCACTTAGAGAACAAAGCCCAATATTCAATTTGCCTCAATTTCTTCTCGATCACTAAACTCACTTTTGAGTTCTTCTGTTATATCCCGTATTTTGTACATTGGGATAATCCGAGCTAACCATTATAAGTTAAGGACAAGACTATTTCTTACACCTCCCATTTTGCACTTTTGGATATTTCGAGACAATGGCGGGAAGTTTAGTGCAAGGTCATTTTTCGGTTCCGTTGTAATGCGTAAGTCGTTGGAAAATATTATTGGTGTGGAAATATTGAGAGAGACTGAGGGCAAAAAGGGAAATTTGCAAAATGGCATTATGGTAATTTTGTGGAAAGGCTAGGCAAAATGGTCATTTTACAATGCCCTAAAAAGTCTTGCAAAGGCCATGTGGCCAAAATAAAAAGGAGGGAAAGAAAAAAAAATAAAGAATTAAGTCATCCTTTGAAGAAAATTCTAGAAAAAAAAAAAAGGGAAAAGAAAGGAAAATTCTAGAGTGAGGGCATGTGCCCCTCACATGACTATATATAAGTATATATATATATGTTGTTGTCATCTTTTAATTAAGAGAGAAAGAGAGAAAGAAAGGAAGAAGACAAGAAAGAAAAGAAAAAAAATTTTTTTAGGGGTTCGGCCATAGGGGGCTGGCCGAACCAGCCCCTATGTGGTGGACATGGAAAATTTTTCTCTTTATGTTTTTATACCAATTGGGAGATCCTCTACGACATGGAGTAGTCGTTGGGAGAAGAAAATCATTCGTTTGCATGATTTGGAGCCTAGCCGAGGAAGTGGAGTTGAAAGGAGAAGGGTAAGAACTAATCTTCCTTTATGTTCTATAAATGTTTGGTATGTATTGTTGTATGGAAAAATGAATGAAATACATGAAATAACCTATGTTGAAGTATGGCCGTGTGTGAGAGTTAGCCGAGCATGTGTGTGTGTTGTGTTGTGTTTGGTTGTTGTTGTAATGTGTTGAAACTAATGAAATTCATGGAAATATTGATGTGGTATGGTAGCCGTGCATATTGGTGCTTAACCGTGTGCGTGTGGAGTGTGTTGGAGTGATGAAGCTAATGGAATTCGACATGTTTGTGTGATGGTGTAATGTGTAGAAAACGAATGAAAATCATGAAATGTTACATGTTGTTGTTGGCCGTGTATGGGCTGTTTTGGGGCAGCCATGTTGAGTTAATGTTACCTAGCGTTTTGGTTGTTGTCGTCATGGAATTTGTGATGTGAAAATGAAGGTTAATGATCCAAGTTGAAGTTAGAAACCGTGTGGGCTGTTTTCGGGAGTTAAAGTGATTTATGTAAAATTCTTTGTTTGAAGAAAATAATGTTGTTAACGTATGGAATTGTCGACATAGTTTATGAATTTGAAAGTAGAAAATGTGTTATGAATGTTTCTAGTTAAGTTGGAAGGTTTCGGGTAAGAATGGATGTTGGTTTGGACATCTTGAAATTATCTATCGATATTGTTGTTATGATTGTTAGTATTGTTGTTGGATTGGCCGGGTTGAATTCCCGGATTTCTGTATGTTGATTTGGGCCGAGCCATAATCTCGGGGATGTCGTATTTACAGAGGAAATGCTGCCGAAATTTCGGTAGCCCATAAGTGAACTTGTATGAAAAATTAAGGCAAACGCAAGTCGATGAATCTAACGATCATATGGATCCTTGTGAATGTAGATAAGCGAGTTGGGATGAACAAGTGTAGCTAGCAAGGCGGCGCAGGTATGTAAAGCTCACCTTTCTTTCTTTGGCATGTCTTAGTATGAATAGGCTATGATATGCTCCCGAGGTAACTCTACTCCTACGATCCGAGCATGTCCGTGATTCTTATTTGTTTCTTGACCTCCGTATGCCTAATGTAGTCAAATTATGGTTTCTATGCCTTTGTATGACTAAATAAGAATGTGCTTAAAAGAATATATTCATAAAAGAGTCAGAAACTACGAACGTCCCTAACTTTTGACTAAGGGCTCGGATCGCTCCGAAACGCTCGTGGGAGGTTCCCCTAATGTATAACATCCCCGACATTCATATGCGGGCCCGGGTCGGATTGGTACTTGCCCGTGGGCCCGCAAGACGTTCCGTTGTATAGTTTTGGCAACTTGTTGATATAACTTAATATGGCTACTAATCTAACTTCCGAATATGATCACTCACTTATATGCTAAGTCTGAAACGAGAAATTGTATGCATATGATTCTGATACGTAAGTATGATGGCTAAAGTTCTATTTGACAAGTCCCGAGTAGTACTCGAAAGAAACCGGATTTGACTATGACTGGCGTGACACGAGTTTGTTGATCCGTTACTTATTTGGTGAGTTTTCAAGGATGAATCGTGTGTATGTGTATGTGGCTTCTGATTACTCAGCTCGTGCCTATTATGACATCATTCACCGAGTCCCTTGCTAGCGGGGCCGGGTACGACCGAGTCCCTCACTAGAGGGCCGGGTACGGTACGCGATGACTCACCGAGTCCCGAAAGGGCCGGGTACGACCGAGACCCTCACTAGAGGGCCGGGTACGGTATGTGATTAATTCACCGAGTCCCTCGCGAGAGGGCCGGGTACGATATTTGTTTGATGATCTGATGATATAATGATTTCATAAAGCGAAAATCTGACAATATAATGAGTCTGTTCTGATGATGCGATAGTCCGACGATGTGACGATTTGATGATATGAAAGTCTGATACTATGGTAATCTGATGATCCGATAATATGACGGTTCTGTGCGATGTGATGATTTGATCTATTTTCTATTTATGTAAGACGTAAACATTTTTCGAAAGGAAAGAAAATTAAGCTAAGCCTTCTGACGTTCTGATTACTAAATCTATTTTTTGTACTTCGCCTATGGTTCCCGAAATAATATGATTATGATATGTCTTGTTCACCGGTGTGTGTATGTCCAGGATAAGTGGTAAGTTTTGACTCTCCAGTTCCTATATTTGTTTTCTGTGGTTTTTCATCCCAGTTATGACTCTGTTGTTGGTTTTCTTGCTTTACATACTCAGTACACTTTCCGTACTGACCCCCTGTTCTTCGGGGGCTGCGTTTCATGCCGCGCAGGTACCCACAGATGAGTTGAAGATATTCCAGCATGGTTAGTGAGCTCCAATTCCTTCCCGAGCACCGATGAGTCGAGTATATACGTTATGTCTTCTCGGATGGCATTAGAGACTTTGCGAGATAGTGTTGTGGGTATGATGTGTCGATGCGTCGTCGGCTCCATCGGTAGATATGTCGATGTGTGTTATGTAATGAAATTTTGTGTACTTACAGATTCTGTCAAGTTTGCAAGCTTCATTATGTATTTTATAATTTTTCAGTATTGAGTTTTGGAAAAAAAAATTTGTGTGCGATAGGAGTCTGTGGGTTCGCTCGGCTCCGGGTATGGGGTCGGGTGCCCATCACGTCCCTCGAAATTGGGGCGTGACAGAGTGGTATCAGAGCGAGGTCGGTCTAAGGGCTGTCTCGCGCAGTCGTGTCCCGGTAGGGGTCCCCGTTTATAGTGTGAAGCCGGCCACGTTTATAAACGAGAGACTACGGGGCATTTAGGGATTGTTGACCTTCTTTCCGTCATAAGATCGTGCGATAGAGCCCGTCATAGGGAAACCGGATCCCCCATGTAAGCCTTACATACGGCGGAAGGAGACGAACGAGGATGTGGAAGATACGAAGGTGAGTTTTGACATATTTGTTCATTATCGAAAATCGGAAGCCTGTACGGCTATGATTTGGCATGACATGATATTATATGACGTAATATGGTCTGATATGAGGTGGTATGATCTGTAAGATGTTGTTGGGAATTGCTCTGGGCAGATTTGGGATAGAAAGGACGAAAAAGGGTAAAATGGTAATTTTGCAGGAAAGGACGTGTTACGAGCGTGTCCCGAAGTATGTAAGACTTTCACCTGCCCCGAATCATGCAATAAAGGTCGTACGAGAAAATTTACGTGATCATATCGGCCCTAAGGCACCGGAATTTACCAAAGTTTCAAAGTTAAGCGTGCTCAGGCGAGAGCAATCTTATGATGGGTGACCCCCTGGGAAGTATGAAGGAATTTCATGAATTCGAGTATATGAGACAAACAAAAATCCAGGGTGGACTAAAGGAAATTAAATATGTACGGAATGATTGGAAACCACAACAGGTCATATAGAATGCCACAGGCGAAGCCGAAAAAGGGACAGGAAGTATGTTACAGTTCTGGAATCCGGATAGGCTTGAATAGTGTTGGGAAGTATTTTGTGGGTTAGGCAATGATAATTATGTGGATGTGTATGAATGCATATGGTACCCCACATGATTGTATCGGTAAGTGTGTGATTCCCGGCCACGCCGTGTGCTACGGTGTGGGAAACCAGTGATCGAATAAGAATAATGAAATCCAAGTGACAACAAAAGTAAGGAGAGTAAGATTTTAGAGGAAAGTAGGTAACAAGAATAAAGTGTGTTAAGGAATAAGAATCTGCATGAAATTGGGAAACTAAGATCTCGAGGAAAATGGAAAATGTAAGGGTATGAACGAGTACGAAGGTATGAGTACGCCCAAAAAGGGGGGAAGCTGGTGAGAGAAGTGTAAAGGTAAGTTAGAAACAACTGATGTTGTAATATGTTTGGTAAGGACGCTTAAGCTACAGTAGGGACCCCCCCCCCCAAGGTGATTATGGAAGCCTGTAAGACTAGTTGAACATTCGAGGACGAATGTTCTAAAAGGGGGGAAGGATGTTACACCTCCCATTTTGCACTTTTGGATATTTCGAGACAATGGCGGGAAGTTTAGTGCAAGGTCATTTTTCGGTTCCGTTGTAATGCGTAAGTCGTTGGAAAATATTATTGGTGTGGAAATATTGAGGAAGACTGAGGGCAAAAAGGGAAATTTGCAAAATGGCATTATGGTAATTTTGTGGAAAGGCTAGGGGCAAAATGGTCATTTTACAATGCCCTAGAAAAGTCTTGCAAAAGGCCATGTGGCCAAAATAAAAAGGAGGAAAGAAAAAGAATTAAGTCATCCTTTGAAGAAAATTCTAGAAAAAAAAGAAAAAAAGGGGAAAAGAAAGGAAAATTCTAGAGTGAGGGCATGTGCCCCTCACATGCTATATATATATATATATATATATATGTTGTTGTCATCTTTTAATTAAGAGAGAAAGAGAGAGAAAGAAAGAAGACAAGAAAGAAAAGAAAAAAAAATTTTAGGGGTTCGGCCATAGGGGCGCCGAACCAGCCCTATGTGGTGGACATGGAAAATTTTTCTCTTTATGTTTTTATACCAATTGGGAGATCCTCTACGACATGGAGTAGTCGTTGGGAGAAGAAAATCATTCGTTTGCATGATTTGGAGCCTAGCCGAGGAAGTGGAGTTGAAAGGAGAAGGGTAAGAACTAATCTTTCTTTATGTTCTATAAATGTTTGGTATGTATTGTTGTATGGAAAAATGAATGAAATACATGAAATAACCTATGTTGAAGTATGGCCGTGTGTGAGAGTTAGCCGAGCATGTGTGTGTGTTGTGTTGTGTTTGGTTGTTGTTGTAATGTGTTGAAACTAATGAAATTCATGGAAATATTGATGTGGTATGGTAGCCGTGCATATTGGTGCTTAACCGTGTGCGTGTGGAGTGTGTTGGAGTGATGAAACTAATGGAATTCGACATGTTTGTGTGATGGTGTAATGTGTAGAAAACGAATGAAAATCATGAAATGTTACATGTTGTTGTTGGCCGTGTATGGGTGTTTTGGGGCAGCCATGTTGAGTTAATGTTACCTAGCGTTTTGGTTGTTGTCGTCATGGAATTTGTGATGTGAAAATGAAGGTTAATGATCCAAGTTGAAGTTAGAAACCGTGTGGGCTGTTTTCGGGAGTTAAAGTGATTTATGTAAAATTCTTTGTTTGAAGAAAATAATGTTGTTAACGTATGGAATTGTCGACATAGTTTATGAATTTGAAAGTAGAAAATGTGTTATGAATGTTTCTAGTTAAGTTGGAAGGTTTCGGGTAAGAATGGATGTTGGTTTGGACATCTTGAAATTATCTATCGATATTGTTGTTATGATTGTTAGTATTGTTGTTGGATTGGCCGGGGTTGAATTCCCGGATTTACGTATGTTGATTTGGGCCGAGCCATAATCTCGGGGATGTCGTATTTACGAGAGGAAATCTTTGCCGAAATTTCGGTAGCTTATAAGTGAACTTGTATGAAAAATTAAGGCAAACGCAAGTCGATGAATCTAACGATCATATGGATCCGTTTGAATGTAGATAAGCGAGTTGGGATGAACAAGTGTAGCTAGCAAGGCGGCGCAGGTATGTAAAGCTCACCTTTCTTTCTGTGGCATGTCTTAGTATGAATAGGCTATGATACGCTCCCCGAGGTAACTCTACTCCTACGATCCGAGCAAGTCCATGATTCTTATTTGTTTCTCGACCTTCGTATGCCTAATGTAGTCAAATTATGGTTTCTATGCCTTTGTATGACTAAATAAGATTGTGCTTAAAAGAATATATTCATAAAAGAGTCAGAAACTACGAACGTCCCTAATTTTTGACTAAGGGCTCGGATCGCTCCGAAACGCTCGTGGGAGGTTCCCCTAATGTATAACATCCCCGACATTCATATGCGGGCCCGGGTCGGATTGGTACTTGCCCGTGGGCCCGCAAGACGTTCCGTTGTATAGTTTTGGCAACTTGTTGATATAACTTAATATGGCTACTAATCTAACTTCCGAATATGATCACTCACTTATATGCTAAGTCTGAAACGAGAAATTGTATGCATATGATTCTGATACGTAAGTATGATGGCTAAAGTTCTATTTGACAAGTCCCGAGTAGTACTCGAAAGAAACCGGATTTATTTGGCGAGCGTTGATCTGTTACTTATTTGGCGAGTTTTCAAGGATGAATCGTGTGTATGTGTATGTGGCTTCTGATTACTCTGCTCGTGCCTATTATGACATCATTCACCGAGTCCCTTGCTAGCGGGGCCGGGTACGACCGAGTCCCTCACTTGAGGGCCGGGTACGGTACGCGATGACTCACCGAGTCCCGAAAGGGCCGGGTACGACCGAGACCCTCACTAGAGGGCCGGGTACGGTATGTGATTAATTCACCGAGTCCCTCGCGAGAGGGCCGGGTACGATATTTGTTTAATGATCTGATGATATAATGATCTCATAAAGCGAAAATCCGACAATATAATGAGTCCGTTCGATGATGTGATAGTCCGACGATGTGACGATTTGATGATATGAAAGTCGATACTATGGTAATCGATGATCCGATAATATGACGGTTACGCTGCGATGTGATGATTTGATCTATTTTCTATTTATGTAAGACGTAAACATTTTTCGAAAGGAAAGAAAATTAAGCTAAGCCTTCTGACGTTCTGATTACTAAATCTATTTTTTGTACTTCGCCTATGGTTCCCGAAATAATATGATTATGATATGTCTTGTTCACCGGTGTGTGTATGTCCGGATAAGTGGCAAGTTTTGACTCTCCAGTTCCTATATTTGTTTTCTGTGGTTTTTCATCCCAGTTATGACTCTGTTATTGGTTTTCTTGCTTTACATACTCAGTACATTTTCCGTACTGACCCCCTGTTCTTCGGGGGCTGCGTTTCATGCCGCGCAGGTACCCACAGATGAGTTGAAGATATTCCAGCATGGTTGGTGAGCTCCAATTCCTTCTGGAGCACTGCTGAGTCAGAGTATATACGTTATGTCTTCTGGATGGCATTAGAGACTTTGCAGACAGTGTTGTGGGTATGATGTGTCAGTCTGTCAGCGGCTCCATCAGCCGATATGTCGATGTGTGTTATGTAATGAAATTTTGTGTACTTACAGATTCTGTCAAGTTTGTAAGCTTCATTATGTATTTTATAATTTTTCAGTATTGAGTTTTGGAAAAAAAAAAATTTGTGTGCGATAGGAGTCTGTGGGTTCGCTCGGCTCCGGGTATGGGGTCGGGTGCCCATCACGTCCCTCGAAAATTGGGGCGTGACAATTTCGGGATACGAGGTAGAGACTTTTAACCACGATTTTGTTTTGAGGCATAAGTTGCTTATGATTTTCTTGGTATGGAGTATTAAGGAAAATTTGTAGTTAAAAGTTAATTTTGGAAAGTTAAAATTCATGAATAATAAGGGCCAAGTGGCCGGCCACATGGTGTGGGCCATAGCCCACATGGATGAATTATATATGTGATATTAGATGACTTATTAAATCATATTCATCATCTTCCAACCTTAGAACCTCTAGAAACTTGGAGAAAAAAAAAAGAAGGGGCCATTCGGCCATAGCCAAACCGAGAAAGAGCAAGGAAAAATTGAAAAAAAAAATTCCTCTAGCAATTCAACTCCTTAGAAGGTGTATAATAACGTGGAGTGGTTGTTGAAGCAAACAAACCATTCATTCTTGCAAAGCACCAACCCTAGCCAAGTGAAGAACTAAGTGGAAAAGGTAAGGTTTAATCTCCTCTTACATGTGTTGTGGATGATTTATACATGTTGTAGTATGTGGAAATGAATGAAATTCATGAAAGTATGTGTGTTGATGTTGTAGCCGTAAGTGGGCTGTTTTGGTGTAGAAGGAATGGACTAATTTTATTTAGTATTTTGGTTGTTGTTGTTGTAGATTCTATGATGTAAAATGAAGGTTTAATGATCTAAGTTGAGGTTATAATCGTGTGGGCTGATTTGGAAGTTAATGTGATCTTAATATAGTTTCTTGTATTTATGAGAATAATGTTGTTAAAGTGTGGATTGTTGGTGTAGTTCATGAGTTTGGAAGAAAGAAATGTGTTGTTGTTGTTGTTCTCGGGTTTGGGGAGATTTCGGATGGCATTGTGTATTGGTTGGGTTGTTTTGAATATTGTGCGGGTTGTTAGAAGTGTCTTGAATCTTGTTTGAATGGTTTTGGATTGGTATTTGAACGCGTGAGCAATGATGTTGGATTGATTATATGTGTTGATTTGAATGTAAATGGAATGTTGTCGAATTGTGTAGAAAAGAGTTACTAATGTTAGAATGCGTTTTGAATTGCTTGTTGATGTTGCTAGTATGGTTGTTGGTATTGTTGTTGATGATTTGGCCGAGTTGAATTCTCGGGGTTGTTGAATTTATAGGGGAAATGCTGCCCAAATTTTTGTAAATAAAGTGATGGCTTAGAATTGGATTCTTAAGTGCCTATGGCTAATGTTTGGTGTCTAATGACATTATTGTAGATCTTGGAAAGTCCGAGACTTAAATTCGGATTAGCTTAGGAAGCGAACGAGGTATGTAAAGCTTACTCTTTCCTTCTTTTGGCATGTCTTAGACGTAAGTAAGATATGACATGATATGTGCCTTGGGGTAACTCCATTCTTAAGTTCCGAGCATGTTTACGATTCTTATTTGCTTCTTGATGTTGACATTCTTCATATGGTCGGACCGTGGTTCTTAAGTCTTATGTATGATTGAATTTCAAATGTTGCAAAAAGAATTTTGTTCTTAAAAGATTCTATGTCTAATAATGGCCGTAACTTTCATAGACGGAACCGGATCGCTTCGAAACGCTCGTAGGAGGTTCTTGTCACACCCTGAATCCGATAGGGTGTGATGGGCACCCGACCCTTACCTAGGGCCGAGCGAACCCTATGTACTTTCGTACCGCACATAGTCATCTTGGGCCCACAGACACGTCAAAATGCGTAAGGAAATTTTTTTTTGAAACACAAACATACTCTTCGTCTTTTTCAAATCAAATAAAATTTGCAACCACAACCAAATCTATAAACACATGAAATTCATAACACAATGCGTCCGAAACATCGGCTTACATAGCCGCTTACAAACGGACATCTCATACACACGACACCGTGTCGCAAAGCCTCTAACATAACTCCGAATACCATACAAAGCATTTCGACTGGCGCCAACGACGAGGAAATGGAGCTCGCCAATCTAGTAGGAACACCTTCCGCTAACATCATCTGTTAATTACATGGATACTTGCGCATGAAACGCATCCCCCGAAGAAAGGGGGTCGGTGACGAATATGTACCGAGTATGTGAAGCGTAAAAATACAAAAGATGAAATAAAGTGTACCAAACGCGAGCATACTAGTCCAAGTACCAACGTACTTACACCTGACATCCAAGTCATACATACACAAATCATACACACATACCGCGGCCGGGAACCTAGCGGTAATATCGCAAATACACACAGCTACACTTACATACATACCGCGGTCAAGAATCCGGCGGTCATATCCTGCCCGCGTCAAGTATCCAGCGGACGATATCACACGTACGCATGCCGCGGCAAGTATCCAAGGGCATGGCGCAGCCCGCGGTCAAGTATCCGGCGGACAATATCACACATACCGGCCCGGGACTCGGCGAAAGAGGTAATAACAATACACACGAGCAGAATCGTAAGCAGCCATACGTATATAATTTCTTTTATTACAAACTCAACAGAACAACCAAAGCACACCATTCCTTCAAAGCCAAGACAATAGTTAAATCAGGTTCTTTTCCAAACATTATTCGAAAACATATCAAACTGAACTTTAGAGATCATAATCACGTGTCAAGGCCACATGCATATGAGTAAATAAATAATTAAGTTGCCTTCCAAATTCGGTGACCAAATATATTTACTAACATCGGAAGTGCGAAAACAAGTTTCGGGTTTATCGGAATTAGTATACAATGGTTACAATCTTTCGAAATCGTTCTTATGTGTCAAAATGTATTATCAAACTCAATGAGGTAGTTAAAATAACTATTTTATAGTAATCGGGCGATAGCCAAAAGTTCTTTTTCAAAATCACACAAATATACCAAACGAGCGACATAGGAAGATCTCTGACCGCGTGGGCCCCACCTCGATCAAATTGAGGCGGCGGACCCCAAACTATGGTCATTAGGCCTGGCGAGGTCATAGACAAGGATCCAAGGCCCTCCAATATCATTTAGGCGAACTACGGGTGTTTGAGCAAATATTTCAACAAAACAGGACATTTCCAATTCAATTCTACTGAATGAAAAAGGGTCAAAATGAAGCTCGGATTCGAGGAGCGAGTCGTCCTCAAAGCTCGAATCTCAGCCTAACATACTTAGGACATGCCAAGAGAAGGAAAGAGCAGGCTTTACATACCTTACGGATGACTTGCGCTCGCTTAAACTCAAATCCCGTTTCGTCAGAAATCTGCAAATGGTCACCTTTACCAATTACTATTCATAAGACTTAAAATTCCAATCTTGAATTAATACTTGTCTACTGAAATTCCGGCAGCACCTCCCCTATAAATACGACACCCCGAGAATTAAACTCGGCTCAAGACAATCAACAACAACCCAACAACAATCATCAACAACCACAACAAAACACAATATAATACAACTAGCCCACTTTCCAATATAATACAATAACTTCCATTCCGACTTCACATGTCCCAATCAATACCATCATACTCACATTCATTACCAATCAAAATCATTACAATGCCATTTGAAAGCATTTCGTACCTTTTCTACAATATATGCACAAGATATACAAAATATACAAACTTTCCACCTAAGCCATAATTCATCCAAATCTCCTAATCTTTAACATACTCATTCATAGCATATTTCCATCACCCAAGTTCATCAATATTAACCATGATTTGCACCTTAACAACTTAATTATCATAATGACACGAAATCATACTACAACGACATAAACCTCTACGTTCCATTTCAATGCAAACTTACCTCATTTTACTTCCATTTACCTTGCAAGGATCACAACAACACAATTAACATGTTAAACAAAATAAATCCATCACCATTTCCTCCACCTATACCATACGGCCACATGCCAACTTTCCAATTTCATCCAACTTTCATTTCCAATACAAATTCCACATTGACCACAACTATAATACAACATAGAATTTATTCATCTTGCCTATACAACATATACATACACACGGCCACATACATAATCATGCAACCACCATGCAAACTCCTATATTCTCATGAGTTTCACCCTTTTCTATATACTACAACATCAACAAAGCCTTCATAACACATAAAAAGGGGTTGAATCATACCTTGTTCCTCTAACTTCTTCAATCCACCAAATTGTCCAAACGACGAAACGAACGACTTATCTTCCGAAATAATTATACCACGTTGGAGAGGGCCCTTGAATTAGTAGGAATACGACAAGAGAAGAATAATTTTGGGACAAAAATTTGAAGGACAAAAGTTGAAGACCATGGCCGAATGGCCATGGTTGATATCTCCTTCTTTCTTTCTTTCTTCTTTCTCTCAATTTCTTGAAGTTTCTTGAAAATTCATTTGGCCCCCTTCTCTTCTTTTTATTACCATTAATAATTACATGGGCTTGGCCCATTTTCTTTTCTTTCCTTTTCACTTCATGGCCGGCCACCCCTTGGTGGATTGGGCCTCTTTTTCCTTTTTATTTTTTGAGCCCAATTGGTTATAAATCTCGTTTTGTAATTCCCGAAACAAATTCTCAAAATTCCAATTTTTGCCCTCGGCCTTCCTCAATATTTTCACATTCAATATTTCCTTAGACATCACATGCACCTTAAGTAAGATCCATCTAAAGCCTTATTTCTTACCATTCCGAATTATCTCCAATTTTTCCGAATACGCACAAAATGCGAAATATAACACCCACCTTACTCGTAACACTTCATACCATCAAAAGATGAATATACGACTTATGCTTTAAGGCAAAATCAACAAAATCGGAAATTGAAAGTCTTGTCTTTAACTCGTCGCAAACAACTTAAAATATTCCGACATACAAAGTCTTTGGGTGTAACAGTTCTATAGCGTATAATGTCCCTAACTTTCATGTATGGTCTCGGATTGCTATGAAATGCTCGTTAAGTGGTCTATGATGAATAACGCCCGTAACTTTCATAGGCGGGCCCGGATTGGTTTGATACATGTTTATGATCCCTAAGACGTTATACAACATATTTTGTAATGATATTTCAAGAGTCCTAAGTGTGACTACTATTCGGATACTCGAGCGTTGATTTGTCTACTTATCTGCTGAGTCTGTAATGATGATTTATATGCATATGGTTTCTCACTACTCCGCTCATGCATATGGTTATTACATCCTCCACCGAGTCCCGGGCCGGGTATGTATTCGTGCACAGTTCACTGCATTGTTCACCGAGTCCCTCCCTGGAGGGCCGGGTACGGTATGTATATGATGATGGCGCCAGCCCACAGGATGGGCCGAGTATGATATACATGATGGAGACATGATCTCATTCACCGAGTCCCTCACTAGAGGGCCGGGTACGGTATGTATATGATCACTTCACCGAGCCCCTCACTAGAGGGACGGGTACGGTATATATATGTATATATGATGGCATGATATGATGATGACATGATGATATGATGATTCTATTTACCGAGCCCCTCACTAGAGGGCCGGGTACGGTATATCTATGATGATGACATGATAATATTATGATCTTAATTACCGAGTCCCTCACTACAGGGCCGGGACACGCTATATATATGCATATGTACATGATGATGATTCGCCTATGTTTCTAAGTCCCTTGATGAATTGATATGATATCGATATGTATGATTTATGTTTCAAAGGCAAGCCTCGTGGTTTTCTGGTTACTGTACTAGTTTTCTATACTCCTTACTTCAGTACGATTCTGTTTATTACATTCCATACTTTACATGCTTAGTACATATTCCGTACTAACCCCCTTTCTTTGGGGGCTGCGTTTCATGCCCGCAGGTATAGACGATCGTTTTGGTGAGCCGCCAGTTTAGGACATCCACTCTCCGTCTTGGAGTGCTCCCTTGTTCCGGAGCCCATATTTGGTACAGACTCTTTTGTTGTACATGTATATGTTCATTCAGGGGTACGGCGGGGCCCTGTCCCGTCTTATGATTCCGTGGTTACTCTTAGAGGTTTGTAGACATACATGTGGGTTGTGAATAGTTACTGTTCGGTTGTGTTTGTGTGATTTATGTTTGGGCGTCCCCGTTTGCAGTGGCAGCCTCGTCGGCTGCGTGTACATATGTTTTGGGATGTTGTGTATATTATGACAGCCTTGCCGGCTTATGTGCGATATATGTATATGCGACAGTTTGAGACGGTATCTCGCCTTTGTATATGTATAAGTTATTTGTATGTTGATTCGGGTTATGAGTGTGTACGAGTGTCCAGCTCGGGCACTAGTCACGGCCTACGGGGTTGGGTCGTGACATCTTCAAGCTTTGATGAAGCTTCAATGGTGAAAACTTCAAAACCCACCCAAACAACTTCAAACTTCGGATTTAGATGTTTTCCACCTCAATAAACTCAAATTTAACTTCAAAAACAACAAAATCAAACCACAAAACAATTTTCTAAATTTTTTTGGATTTTTTTGTTTTTTTTTGTTTTTGGATTTTCAGATTTTGAGCATAGGATTAGAAATTGTGGGAACAATCTCTTAGCCTATGCTCTGATACCAAATGATAAGATTCAACCTGATGAAATTCTAAGAATAACAAAAGAACAAAAAAATCAAAATAAAGGAAAACAAAGATAGATGAAGAATTGGGGATTAAGGAGAATAGAGGATAGATACTTGACCCAAGAGCAAGAAATCTATGGACAAGAAAGGGTATATTAAACCCTAACCCTTCCAATTGGATTTACAAACCCTAGAACCAAAGTAATTCGAATCAACAAACGACTCAAATGAATCCACAAATGAGCGACATTGAATTCGATGGAATTAAGCAATTCACTTCACAACTAGAAAGCAACACTTGGTTAACCAACCAAACAATCTATAGTAATCTAAAGCTATCAACTACAATCTCTCATAAGAGTTTCTTCATTCAACATAATCTAAAGATGAAAATAACCTAAGTCTAGTATTTATACTGAAAGACTTAAGAGCTATGCTAGTTATTACAAGAATGTCATTAATAAGGCAAGGGCCTTGTTTGGCTAGTTGGATGTTGGCTTAAAAATCCGAAAGTTGTTCAAGATATAGCCATCATCAATCCTCAAGCTTGCAATTGTGACCCTTTGTATCTATGGCCCTCCTTTGTACGTCTAGCCACAATTGGCATTTCTGCCCCTTTGCGACTCTAGCCACTTTGAGTGTTGGCCTTCTTTGTAGCTTCTTCTTTCATTTCTCTCTAAGCTACTTTTCATACTTCATAGGCCTTCTTATGGCGCTTGTGTGCCTCTCCATGGGTCTCCAATTCTCCTTTGGTCATCCTCCTAGCTTGAATGGATTGGAGTCCCATGCCTTGGCCTTCAATGTGAGCCTTCAAGCGAGGTGTGCCTAGTAGGGTCATATCAATAGGGGAAATGCTGCCCAAATTTTGTTAAGTAACGTGCTAGCTTAGACTTTGGATTGTAAGTGTACTATAGTTAATACTTGATATCAATATTGTTGTTGTCGATTGGGGAGCCCGAGATCTGATTTGTGGTTAGCTTGGAGCGGATAAGGTATGTTAAGGCTATCCCTTCTTTCTTTTTGGCATGAATTACATAAAACGAGCGAATGATGAACATACACGACTCTAATGAATTCTAGTTCTCAGCGGTACTTGACATGACAGTTGTCTTTGATTCTCAAGTGTTGGTTCATTCTAATTATTTTATTGAGTCTCAGATGATGATTTAGTTTGTATATAGTTGCTCTTGATATTCTAATCGTGCAAAACGTTAGTACATCATTTCATCGAGTCCCTGGCCGGCACGTATTCGTGCACGGTTCATTGCATTGTTCACCGAGACCCTCACTAGAGGGCCGGGTACGGTATATATATGATTATTTCACCGAGTCCCTCACTAGAGGGCCGGGTACGGTATATATATGATTACTTCACCGAGTCCCTCACTAGAGGGCTGGGTACGGTATATATTTATATTTCACCGAGTCCCTTACTAAAGGGCCGGGTATGGTATATATTTACATTTCTAGTCATTGCCTTTGGGGCTACTTACATGGTTATTCTCTGCCTTCGGGGCTATTCATATTACAGGTGGTTTCTCATACTTTCATTATGGCTTATATCTCATTTTTTATGATTACTGCTGCCTTACATACTAGGTACATTATTCGCACTGACGTCCCTTTGCCCGGGGGGCGCCGTGTTCATGCCACACAAACCGTATCGCATTGTTTCCGGTGTAAAAGTATCCAGCTAGGATGGTTGGCTATCACTCGGGATTGGCAAACTCCATTTTTCTCCCTGGAGCGGCCATTTGAGAGTCATTATGGTTATCATATGTGTGTACGGGTACATCGTGGCCCCGTCCCGACTCATACGATCTGGTGTTTACTTTTAGAGGCTTGCGGAGTCCCGTGGTTAGTATGTTGAGATGTCATGTTATCATAAAGCGACCATGTGGCCGATATCCGATGCAATCCAAATTACCATGGTGACGACCTGTTCAAGCCGAGGAGACCCAAATTGAAGCTCGAGAGGATGTGGATTGAAGCTCCAAGATGTTCACTACGAAAGAACAAGTCTAGCCAAATTAGGACTTCTAGAAGCTCTAGTGTGAACATGAGGGGTTGGTCTAACGTGAACGAAGGAAGCTTCCTTTTGTGTTTTCTAGGCTTATTAAAGGCTATTTTGACTTTCATAATGTATAGTGCTTTCTAGGCTTCTAGTGAGTATGCATTTTGTAGTCTTCTATGCACCTAGAAGACTACACTTCCATTTATTTTTTTTTTTGACTAGTATATTTTAAGAACCTTATTTAAAGGTGCTTGAAAATGATTCGAGAGGAACCTATCTTGAAATCTTTGAATATTGAATATTATTGAAACCCTTTTAGTCTTGAATGACTAGTGTTAATTTGGTGGAGTCCAAATTGAACAACCCCGTTTGATCTAACTTTTACAAGAGATGGCTATTCTCTTGAGGATTGTTCGAATAGGATAGGTGCCTTTTGATCCTTTTGGGAGGTAACTAGGACTAGTTCTTCTAGTTATTGTCCAATTGTTATTCAAATTGTGTCTTCTTTCTATCTTTGTTATTTTCTTATTCGGAAAAAAAATAATAATCCAAAATTCGTTTGAATTCCTTGTTTTGTTGTTGATTCTAGTGTTAGATTCAAGTTCCTTAGAGTTCTTAGGTTCTAAATGCGAAGTTTTGAGTTAATTAAAGTTAGATTTTCAATTTCCACCATTGTTAGACCTTGAAACTTGAAGACTCAAAGTGGGTCTTATAGAAGAGGTTGGAATTGAGGGTTGAAAGTTGTTGGGTTGATTTCTCCTAGTTAAGAAGGGCAAGAATCCAAAAATTGGAAAGATTTGGAGTATTTCGGTGTTCTTGATCTATTTGGTGAATCTGATTTTTGATGTTTTGAATACTTGTGTTCTTGAGTGTTCATAAATATTTTGTGACTATTCATGTGTGTTCTTGATAATTTCAGATTTGCTAACTTTGTTTGATCTAATTTTGGTGATAAGTTAAGCTTTCAAGGTGTTAGGGAGTGTGAAAGCTGTTTTGGAAGTCAAAGGGACTAGTCAAGAGTTGATTCCCGAGGAGTTGGTGCATTGAACCCCTCCAAAACGTGGAGAAGGGGGCTGCACTCATTAGAGAAGTCAAAAATCAGTTTGGTGTGTGAAGCAAACAAATAGTCAAACCATTAATTGACACAAGTTCCCAAGTCAATTCTTGGGAAGACTAACGATACCTTGAGAAAAAAGTGTCCATGTTCCTAATCACCTCTTGGGAAATGAGAAGTCAAGTGTGCAAGTCCATAGTCATCTTTTGGGAAGACGAGAAGCTACATTGAAACTTGTAGTAATTAAATTCCAAGACAAGTTGGTCAAAGGATATTAATTAGCAAGACTTAGGGGGCACCGACATTTTAAGGGGTTGGGAAGCTTCTTAATCCTTTCTTTGTGACATAACTTCTAGCTAGTAGGGGCTGCCTTGCACATTTTAAGGGGGGTTGGGAAGCTTCTTAATCCTTTCTTTGTGACATAACTTCTAGCTAGTATCCATTGAGTAATTACACTCAAAGTTTACTAGTTCGAGCTATAACTTTTTCCGTGCTAATTCTTTCAAGCTTTTCTCGTTTTAACTCGTCGTGAATTGTTTGACTCAAGCGCGCCGCAATTAAAAGAGTCGTCCGACTATAGAGTCCATAATCTCACTCTAATCCCGAAGAGGTAGCATCTTTTGTATAATTTGGAAGATTGAATAGGAGTTGGTCAATTCGAGAAAGCCAAGTACTACAAGACGGAGTGACCCAAACCTATTGTATCATTGAGTGAACCGAGCGCCACCCAAATAAAGTAAGGGAGTGAGTAAGGTGATTTTAACTCATAACCTTTTCTTTGAGCTTTGTTATGCAGGTATGATGGACCAAGGTGTAATGAGGACTAAACCCGTTCAATCGGAAGTAAGAACTAGATGGCTTACACAAAGGAGAGGACCACTATTTCCAAGAAAAGAGAGATTGCCTAAGCCAAGGTTTCAAAATCAAGGTGAATGTTTGTGGGTATAATGGCTTTGATCTAGAGCTTGACGATTTGTGTGACTCCACATTTATCTCTCCTTATGCGGCTGATTGGTTGAATTTGACATGGGTTAAAAAAGAGATATCCATATGACTATAATGGGTATCAAGTTGAGTGGATGGTCAAGGTGGTAATATCTCATGGAGATTATGTTGAAACGGTCCGATGTGATGTGTTTCCCCTAAAATAAGTCACTTATGCTTGGGGATGCCCTCGGTTTCGAAAACACGACGTTCCAAATGTACGAGATTGGATAAGGTATGTCATGGACGAGGAAGGATGGCCTCTCTTTCCATTCCCACTTCCGAAAGAAAATCCCAATAGTGTATATGTCTCTTCTATGCCTATAGGGGAGTGTAATGCCATGCAAAATGGGAAGTTCGGGTTGACTGGAATGAGGGCTGCCACAAAAGAAACAAGAGAATGGAATTGAAAAGAACATGAGAGAAAAGAAAAATAATGAGAGATGAAGTTCTTCACTCTAACACTCACAATGTTTCTTTTTCCTCTAGTTGTTTGAATTATTTTGTAGGTATCATTGGAAACAATCTTGAGAATGAGCCTCATACAATGGAAACTCATGAAAAGGATGCAACAATTTCGGAAGAGCAGAATTGTCCAAAAGCGACTCAAGGTAAAAAAGATCAATTCGTGAGCCTAAAGGTACTTCTAAACTGACTTTAGATGCTAATGTTAAGCATGTTGATTGTGTGAGTATGACTAAGGAATTATCTAGTTTGGGCTTAAAATCTTCTTTGTCTTGTGATGATAAACTGAATGAATCTTGTGGAGATACACTAGTTGTTCTCGATCGTGATCCCGAAACTAAACTTGTGAGTTTGATGTGATGAAAACTAGTGTTGACACTTGTGATGAGAGTCTTAATGCAAAAAGACACAACTTCGTGGTTGGAAGGAGTAAAAACAAGTTGATTGATTTTAATGTTTTGTCTTTAAAAAGCAATCTTGAACCTTGTGTGTGTGTGTGTGAGTAATATTCCATTATTAGTTGATGATTATTCTGGCTATGATGGAATTGTTGGCCATAAATGTGATTGTTTGGAATTAAAGGCACACCACCCATGTTTTGATAAGGAAGAAAGCACCATCTTTTGAGTCTTTCTAATGTTGAATCTGCGCATGATAATGAAATTGACTTAAATGATGAGTTTGAACATTTGCAATTCAATGATGATGTGAACTTGGGTGAGACCTTTCTAGTGAAACTATTTTTACTTGGAGATGCTTGTTTGTTTAATGATGAGTTTGAATTTCTTAATACTCTTTCTTGTGATGGAATTAACTCCTTGTTGGATAGTTCACTTGATAAAGGACATTGTCTTGGAAAGGAAAGTGTGGGAAGTTGCTTAAGTAATAAATCTTCTTTGTGTGGTCCAAATCGTGATCTTGTGATTAATAGTATTCATGATTGTGAAAGTGAACTTACTGATGGTGAAGTGACCTTAAGTAGCACTTTTCTTTACTATTTGTTTGCGTATGACGAGGGTCATGATTGTTTTAGGAGCTTTTGTGATGTGCAGGACTTAATGTGACTTTGAGTGTGCTAGACATGTAGGAAGTGATCTTAAAGAGGATTGGGAAAGTAGTGCACTTTTTAATAGTGAAGAAGAATGTGAGGATGAGTTCTCACTAGGAGAAGAATTTGAGTCGAAATGTCTAGGTGTGAATAAGCTTGAAGCGGAAAAGGAAAGTAGAATGGTGGATGCTTGTTCTAGTGTCTATTACTTTACTGATTGTGATCCTTACATGGATCACTCACTTGAGATAGGCTATACCAAGTTCCTTAGCTTGAAATGTGGAAGTTATGCATTTGAATCCTGGGATAGTAGTCACTATCTTAGAGGTAAAATTCTTCCTTTTGATAAGTTTGATTGCGTATTTGACTTTTTTGTGGGTTCTTGTCAAAGGAAAAGACGAGAGAAGTATGAGAAATCTAGTCATTACACATGGTTTGATCTCTTTGATGTTTCTAAGATCAATGATGGCACATATTCTTACCTCATGATTCATGCTTCTTTGGAGTACTCCTGTAGTAATTGGATACATCATTGCCACTCTTGTTTGTTGTTACTATTCGAGTTACTAGTAGATATGCTTGAGACATATGCTAAGCTTGATGTGTTGATCATTTTTGTTTTTGACCCCGGAATTGATCATAAGGTTTATAACTTGTTGGAATTGATGACTTTGGGGTGGGGAATTTGGTACATTACTTCGGTATTGGCAGTTGAGTTATTCTACTTGTTTTGTACTTAGCCTTGGAAAGAATTTAGTGTATTTTAAGGTGAATCAGGTGGAGAGCCATTGGAAAGATCCTCCTTGGAAATCATTGTGGTATGCAACCACGACTTGCAAACTCCATGAAGATGGTAGGTTTTCTTGGCTCATGCTTCTTCTTGGGCTTTCCAAATCCATGACGGTAATCTCTATTAGCTTTGGGCAGTTTTGTAGCACTCTTGTTTTATATCATGATTATTCACTCATGTTGCTACTTACTTGTTACCCGATTGAGCCTTGGAAGCTACACATACTCATTCTCGTCCATGTTTTGCAGGGATCGAATTTGAGGACAAATTCTTTTCAAGAGGGGGAGAATGATGTAATCCATATAGCCATGATGATGATCCAATCAAAAGCAAAATGATGTGGTTGAGGTTGATGCTGTGGTCGAGGTTGATATTAATGTTGTAATTTCGAGGACGAAATTCTTCCAAGAAAGGGAGGATGATGCAATCTAAATTACCATGGTGACGACTCAAGTGTTCAAGCCGAGGAGACCCAAATTGAAGCTCGAGAGGATGTGGATTGAAGCTCAAGATTCGCCCGACGTAAAACAAGTCTAGCGACTCAAATTAGGACTTCTAGAAGCTCTAGTGTGAACATGAGGGGCTGGTCTAATGTGAACGAAGGAAGCTTCCCTTTTTGTGTTTTCTAGGCTTATTAAAGGCTATTTTGACTTTCATAATGTATAGTGGCTTTCTAGGCTTCTAGGAGTATGCATTTGTAGTCTTCATGCACCTAGAAGACTACACTTCCATTTATTTCTTTTGACTAGTATATTTTAAGAACCTTATTTAAAGGTGCTTGAAAATGATTTGAGAGGAACCTATCTTGAAATCTTTGAATATTGAATATTATTGAAACCCTTTAGTCTTGAATGACTAGTGTTAATTTGGTGGAGTCCAAATTGAACAACCCCCGTTTGATCTAACAGTTTACAAGAGATGGCTATTCTCGAGGATTGTTCGAATAGGATAGGTGCCTTTTGATCCTTTTGGGAGGTAACTAGGACTAGTTCTTCTAGTTATTGTCCAATTGTTATTCAAATTGTGTCTTCTTTCTATCTTTGTTATTTTTCTTGCATCAATATCTCAGTTTGACTTACTCGGTTTTTGATTAATTGAGTATCGTTCGTAAATTTCTATGGTTTGACGGAAAGTACTTTATTATATTTCCGAACTTTTTTTTTTATGTCCAGCTTCATTATGTGAATGCCAGAGGGTTCACTAAGCTCTAAGTAAGAGTTGTATGCCCATCATGCCCTATCGAAATTTGGGTGTGACACGTATAACCTGCCCAGAGTTGGGGCCTTTTCTGGAACCATTATACGATCACACATACGGAACATATAAATTGTACAGACCGTATGTTTGTTCGTATAACTGGGTCGGGGCAGATTTTTAAGTTTTATAAAAGAGGACCCCAAGTTCATATTTCATTTCTCATTTTCGCTCCACACCTCAAGATGTATCTAGAACTCTCTCCACACTTCATCTACAAGAATCCAAGAGAAATTAAGGATCAACTTCATCAAACCAAGGAAATCAAGTGCAAGAAGCTCACTAGGGTTCATACAAGACAAGAAAACTCTTTGAAAGATTATCATCCAAAACTTGCTCCTACACAATCAAAGGTGAGTTTTATGATTCTTCCATGCTATTTAGACTATTGAGGGGTTGAAAGACTTGGATTATGGAAGGAAATAGCAAATGGGTTACAAGTATGAGAATATTGACATTGTTGAGTAGTAGCTTAATATGAATTATGATCCTTGATATGTTGTGATTATAATTATGTTATAAATGATATTAAGAACACGGGAGGAACATTATATGAGGACGAATGTAATGTTGTATTATGATCATGGTTATGGATGACCTTGAGAGGAAATTGGATAATGAAGAACTTGACAAAAGTTATTGATTATGATATTATGAATGTTATTATTGATGATTCGTAGTTGTTATATGATATGGAGAAAGTAGTAGAAACAAAGGAGATGCTGCCCAATTTCCTCTAGCTTTAGTTTAAGCATGCTCATGTTATCGACTATCTACTATTAGTAGGAACTCTCTTGAAGGTAGAAACGTGAATATTAGAGGAGAACGTTCAAGTGATAAAGTAGCTAAACGAAAAGGTATGTAAGGCTAGTCCCTTCTTTCCTAAGGCATGATTCTTATGACATGATTTTCCTTATTCTCCATGACCTTCTTACATTCCGGAAATTATGAGCCTATGATTATACAGAGCTTCATATGAGATAAAGAAAGGAGATACGTTACGAGTATGATAATGATAATGATGAGTCTAAGTCTAAAAGATCCTAAAGCTCATGATATGATTCTCATTAAGTAAATGATTCCTTGATATCATTCATTGTTACTACGCTCATCTTATAATGTTAGTTCCTTCAAGGTGAGGTATGATGCTTATGAATACTCCATAACGGAATCGGGGGTTCTCGACCTTATGTCACCCCGATAGAATTATGGTTGTCCTTGATTCTTATACATGCATTATGATAAGTATGTGATGATGAGATTACACCGTTCCTACATGGCTGGCAGACACCGCTAAGGCAGGAAGCATATACACCATGTCTAGAGGGCATGGGAAGACACCACTAGTGGGCGGCATGAGATGTTTACCCCGGACGAGGGAGGCCTGGACGCGGGCTAATGATGATCACACCGTACCTACATGGTCGGGCAGCTTATATATGCATACATGATATGATGATATTTATGATGTAAGTTAGCATGGATTATTCAGCCTTAAGTGACGTTTAGTTACAGGTTGTTTCCTTATCGATGTTCCCTTGTTCCTTGATATGCTATTATTGTTCATGCCTTACATACTCAGTACAATGTTCGTACTGACGTCCTTTATTTTTGGACGCTGTGTTCATGCCCACAGGTAGACAAGGAGACGGTACGGATCCGTAGGAACTTATCGCCAGATTTACAGGAGCACTCCATTAATCCGGAGGTGCTATTTTGAGATATTGTTTTTGTGTACATATTTGGGCACGACCGGGTCCTGTCCCGTCCTTATGTCTAGTACTCTAGTAGAGGCTCGTAGATACATACGTGTGGGTAAGTTGTGTCCCGTGATTGTTACACCTCGCATTTTGCACTTTCGGATACTTCGAGACAATGGCGGAAAGTTTAGGGTAAGATCATTTTTCGGTTCCGTCGTAATGCGTAAGTCGTTGGAAAAATATTATTAGTGTGGGAATATTGCTAAAGACTAAGGACAAAAAGGGAAATTTGCAAAATGGCATTATGGGAATATTTGAAAAGGCTAGGGGCAAAATGGTCATTTCACGGGAATTCAAGAAAATTCCATAAAGGGCCATATTGGCCATGTGAAGAAAAAAAAAAAGGGATGACAATTAAGTCATCTTTGTCAAGATTTCAAGAAAATTCTAGAATAAATAAATAAAAGGAAAAAGAAGGAAAATTCTAGAGAGGGGCATGTGCCCCTCACATGCTTGCTACATATATATATATATATATATATATATATATATATATATATATATATATATATATATATATATATATATATATATATATATATATATATATATATATATATATATATATATATATATATAAGTTTGTCATCCTTTTAATTAAGAGAAAGGAAAGAAAGAAAGAAGAGAAAAAAAGAAGGAGAGGAGAACGGCTAGGAGGGCTGGCCGAAACCAGCCCCTCCAAATTGGTTCCGGAAAATTTGTTTCTTTATGTTGTCATGCTAATCTAAGGCCCTCGTCGACATGGAATAGTTGTGGAGACAAGAAGATTGTTCGTTTGGTAAAAGGGCAAGCTAGCCGTGGGGATAAGAGGAAGGAAAGGTAAGGTTCATCTCATTTTTTTTTATGTGTTGTGTATGATTTGTAGATGTTGCGAGATGTAGAAATGAAAGAAGTTTATGAAAATATGGTGGTATGTGTGAAGTAGTAGTGGTGGCCGTGCATGTGTGTGTGTGTTGTGTTGTATTTGGTTGTTGTTGTAATGTGTTGGAACTAATGAAATTCGTGGAAATATTGATGTGGTGTGGTAGCCGTGCATGTTGGTGTTGTAACCGTGTGAGTGGAGTTGGCCGAATAGAGGTAGTGAGGTGTAGGTGTGATGAAATGATTTTACTTGGTTTTGTGTTGTCGTGTAATGTCATGAAATAGATGAAAATTCATGAAAAGTGTGTGTGTTATGGTTGTGGCCGAAAATAATCATATTTGGTAAGTTGTGGTAAAATGGTGTAGTAAATGAATTGTTTGAATATTGTGTGGATTGCTTGGAATGTTCTTAAATCGTGTGTAAATGGTTGCGGATTAGTAAGGAATATGTGAGCATTGGAATTTAATTGAATGTAAGTAGTGTGTCATGGAATTGTAAGAAAAAGATTGGGAATGTTAGAATGTATTTTGGGTTGAATATTGGTATTTTTGATGATAGTTTGGCCGGGTTGAATTCCCGGATGGTTGTTGATTAAAGTTAGCCGAGTGAGAATCTCGGATGTCGTATTTACGGAGGAAATGCCGCCGAAATTTCGGTAGCTTATAAGTGAACTTGCATGGAAAATTAAG
>NW_026713822.1:0-26651 GCF_029784015.1 Lycium ferocissimum | reverse complement strand
CATAACATAAAAGAATAAGATTCTTACCTTTTTCTCAATTTCCTCTTGCCACAAACGTCGTCCTTTCGCTCAACTAATTATGCCACGTCGAAGAGCATCTTGAACTTATTAGGAATTCAAAAAGAACAAGATTTTAGGATCAAAGTTGAAGAACTAGAATTTTTTTTTTCTTTCCAAGGAAGTTCGGCCGAATGGCCTTTGCACTCTCACCCTCACTTTGTTTTTTTTTTCTTGAACTTTCTAATGGATGAGTATACATGGAATCATCCACTTATACTCACAAGCCACATGCTTAGCACATGACCATTTAAATTGGATTGGGCCAAGGCTATGTTGGCCGACCACCCTCAAACCTTTGGGCCTAAATTCTCTTATTTATTTTTTTAGCCCAATTACTTATGGATCATCTTTCGCAAATTCCCGAAACAAATTTTTAAAATTCCAACTTTGCCCTTAGGCCTTCTCCAATGTTCTCGTGTCAATATTTTCCATAAGTAACAACATACACACCACATAAAATCAAAGTATGGCCTTATTCTTACAAATCACAATTATGTCCAAATCTCCCGAATGTGCAAAAACACGGGATATAACAGAAAATGTTATATCCCGTATTTTGTGCGTTGGAATATTTTAAGTTGGTTGCGACAAGTTATGGACAAGACTTTTAATCTCCGGTTTTGTTGATTTTGTGTTAATGCATAAGTTGCATATTTATCTTTTCATTGGCATGGAGTGTTAAGGGTAAATTGAGAATAAGGAAAAATTTGGGGTTAAAAGTGAATTATGGAAAGTTAAGCATTTCATGGAAATTACGGGCTAGAAGAAATTTGGAAACTAAATATTTCATGAAAATGGCCATATGTGGCCATGTGTGTGGTGTGTGGCCATAGCCCACATGTGTTAATTATATAAGTGGCAAAAGATGACTAATTAAGTCATCTTCATCATTTAGCACCCTAGAAAATTCAAGAAGCATGGAGAAAGAACAAGAGGCCATTCCGCCATGACCAAGAAAAATTGGAGTCCAAAATTGACAATCATGTTGTTGCTTCATAATTTAAACTCACGTTGACAAAGATTATATTTCGTATTTTTGTACGTCGGATTATTCGCAAGCCGAGGGGTCCACACACCGAGATTTTTTTGGGACATGCGACAATTTATATGAATCACATATGTGAAGTTAAACATAACTCAAGAAGGACCCTTGAGCCAAATCAAAGTGGAAGTCCTCCAAACAAATATTTTTAAGTAATTTCAAGATCCGACTTCGAGGGGCAAACGGTATTATAAGTTTGGAATTTGGAAAAACACCAAAGATAGAAGTTGTAGATAATTGAATTATATTTCCAACCATAGGTCGTGGGCCATAGGTGACATCGGGATAAAGAGATATGGACGTTTTAAGGCGGAAAGGTCGGGGGCTAGGCCCAAACCGGGCCCAATCGGGTTAGGCCCATGACCTATGCCTATTTAAGTCTAATTTCAGCCCTTTCCTCTCATTTTTCAGACCAAGAATACCCAGAAAATTCTGGAAAGAGAGAGAGAAGAACCTTGAGAGAAGAAAAACCAATTTTGACCAAAATCGAGCCCCGAATTCCGAAGTCCATGAAGAGAAAAGTGTTGTACGTCGCGTTGTCTTCAATTTGAGCTAAAAATCAACCAAAGAGAAGAGTGATAACGTGGGGGCTGCATGCTTTAAGGTATTAATACGGTTCCTTTTCATTGTTAACGAGTGTATTTAGAATTTTAACGGATTAAAACGGAGGGGATAGTGTGTAGAAATGGATGAAATTCATGAAATTTTGTATGTTAATGTTGAGCGAGTATGGGCTGTTTTGTGACAAGGAATGAACTAAATTTATTTAGTATGTTTGGATTGTTGTGTTGTGGATTCTATGGTGCTAATGAAAGTTTAATGGTTCAAAGTGAAGTTATAGTTGTTTTGCGGCTTGTTATGGAATTTTATATAGTTTATTGAATTTATGGAAGTAATGGATTATTAATGTAGTTCATGAATTCGGAAGGAAGAAAATGTGTTGTGTTGTTTCCTTGAACTTGGAGGTTTCGGTTTCATTATGTAGTGGATGGAATGTTGTTGAATTGTGTCGAAAGGGTTATTAATGTTAGAATGCGTTTTGAATCGATTATTGATGTTACTTATATGGTTGTTGGTATTGTTGTTGAAAATATTGGCGTCGAGTCAATTCGGTTGTTGAACTTATAGGGGAAATGTCCCAAATTTCGTAAATAAAGTGATGGCTTGGGATTGGATTCTTAAGTGCTTATGGCTAATGTTTGGTACTTAATGACCTTATTGTAGATCTTGGAAGGTTTGAGACTTAAATTTGGATTAGCGTAGAAGCGGACGAGGTATGTAAAGCTTACCTTTCTTTCTTTTTTCTGCATGTCTTAGATATGGCTAAGCTATTATACATTACGAGCCTCGGGGGTAATTCTATTCTTAAAGTCCGAGCATGTTTACGATGCTTATTTGTTTCTTGATGTTGGCACCCTTACATGGTCAAGCTATGGTTTATATGTCTTTGTATGATTGGTTTTCAATGTTGCATAAAAAGTTTTGTTTTCAAAGAGTTTTATAACTACGAACGTCCGTAACTTTCACGTGTACGTAACCGGATGGCTTTGATACGCTCGTAGATGAGTCTATAACGTATACTGATTATGACTTTCATAGGCGGGCCCGGATTGGGTTGACGCTCGTCCGTGGGTCCCGCGACTTTCCTTTGTATGGTTCTGACGATTTTTTTTGAAAGAACGTAATATGACTACCTTTCCGACCCCCGAGTATGATTACTTATTTATCGGTTGAGTCTGAAATAAGGATTTTTATGTATGTGATTTTGATACGTGACTATGGTTTCTGCAATTCGGTTTGATACGTTCCCGAGTGATATTCGGAAGAAAATCTGATTTGACTGCTGTTTTGGTTTATAAATAATGGTTCGTTTTGATTAACCTATTGAGTCTTTGAAAACGTTTTAAACTGTATTTGGTTACTCACGATTCTGCTCGTGCATTCTGTTGTCACATTTTTCGCCAAGTCCCGAGCCGGTTATGTATCGTGCGCACTATATGATATTCTGGAGTATGATGTGTCCGGTTCGCCGAGCCCTTCCGCTATAGGCCGGTACCCAAGATGTGTGATATTTCCGCCGGATATTTTGACCGCGGTATGTGTGATATTGCCGCTGGATATTTTGACCGCGGTATGTGTGATATTGACTGCTGAATATTTGACCGCGGTATGTGTGATATTGACCGCTGGTTATTTGGCCGCGGTATGTGTGATATTGACCGCTGGGTACTTGACCGCGGTATGTGTATATGTGACATTGGCCGCTGGGTACTTGACCGCGGTATATGTATACGTGACATTGGCCGCTGGGTACTTGACCGCGGTATGTGTATATGTGACATTGGCCGGGGTACTTGATCCCACATATGTGATTTTGACGGCCGGGTTATGATTAGTCTAATGCCAAAATTATATGATTTGTTCTATTTTCTATATATATGAGACAAACGTTTTACAAAAGAAAGCTAAGCATTTTGTCATTCGGATTATCACATTTTTTTTCCGTACCGCCTATGTATGATTTGTATTCGTGTGCAAGCCCTTTGGTATTCGATTTTATGCTCATTTTCCGCACTCCTTACTTTGGTTTTGACCTTGTTTTCTGTATGCCATGCTTTACATGCTCAGTACATATTCCGTACTGACCTTGTCACGACCCAACCCCGTAGGCCGTGACTAGTGCCCGATCTGGGCACCCAAACGCACCTATCAAACAGAGTCGCACACGAATGGCTTATATATAAACAAATATCAGACGCTGTCTCAAATTATATCAAACACATCCACGTATATAACAGAAGCCGACAAGGCTGTGTTTCAAATTTATATAATTTTTCATGAAATTTTAGTTTCCTTTGTTTTACTGGATATCCAAAATAACCCGCACGCGTAAAATACCAACAAAGGCCACAAAAGAGAAGATATATACATATGCGGGCCGACAGCCGCCGCGGCGAATGGAATCGCCCAAACACAACATATACAAACACAATTTTACGGAGGTAGGCACAACCCACAAACATGTCCACGTAATTTAAATGTACAGACGTAATCGATGACGGGATGTGGCCCCGCCGTACCTCGAACGAATATATACAAATGCATGAACAAATATATACCAAAAATATAAGCTCCGAATGAGAGGAGCACTCCAAATAGCAGAATGTGGTGTCCTAAACAGGTGGATCACCAAACTATGCGAGAACTGCGGGCATGAAACGCACCCGAAGAAAGGGGGGTCGGCATTTAAATATGTACCGAGTATGCAAAGCAAAAAATGTAGTATACAAATCGAGTCATGATCGAAATAGAGGAAGATAAATGCATTTCCAAAATATCAAAATATTACTTTCAAAATACAAGTCATGCATAGACAAAAAAATATGGTCCCCCGCCCCGTCAATGGCGCCATAACACAAGATAACACCGTAAAGTTTCAAATCTCCGTCACATATCCTACACAAAGATATCGCCATACACAAGATCACACCATTATGTGGAACCCGTTTCCGAGCGAGGAACTTGGTGAACCATGAACACAAGATAACACCGGAGTATATCATAATGCGCACGACACGTAACCGGCCCGGGAACCGGCGAACGATATCATAGTAAGCACGAGCGGAGTAGTGAGTAATCATATGCATAAAATCATTATCATAAATCCAAAAGATAAGTAAGATAGTCATATTCGAAATCGGAATAATAATTATTACTTTTTGTCTCAAAAGTTATCGAATTCACATAAAAGGGCGTCGCGGGACCCACGGATGAGTATAGACCCGAACTGAGCCCGCCTATGAAAAACATACTCATTATATATCATACAAACTCCTACGAAAATTTCAAAGCAATCCGAGCTTTTCGAGAAAGTTAGCGGGCGTTTATAGTTTTAGAATCGTTAAAGAATATATATCTTTCCAAAAAAAAATCAACTTTCACATAACCTTTGCAACTTATGAATTCCAAGGATATAAGGATCAATGTTATGGCATATTAGCACAAGAATACCAAGGAAACAAATGCTAATCATAGACAAGCTCGGATTGCGAGAATAAATTTCCAGAGGCTCGTATCATAGCCTATTTTTAACTAAGGCATGCCAAAGAAAAGGCTACTTTACATACCTCAAACGTTCTCCAATATGATCCAACTCAAGCTAAATCCAACCTATGATTCAGGGCTGCCCACAATCTATAAACAAGCCATAAAATGCCAAACATTAGCTAAAGACTTTTGGGCATTAAATTCCAATTTCGCCCTAATGATCCTTTGGCCTCCAATTTCCCCTGTAAATAGGCTACCCCGAGAATTTAACTCGGCCAAAACAATCAACAACAACAACAATAACCAACCTAGCAACATCAACAACCAATCCGGAAAGCAATACAACAATAATAACTCTATTTTTCATTATTCAACAACTTACATAAACTCAATTCGTTTACTTGCATTCAAGCCAACGTCGACGCTTATACATCCACATACTAACCCGAACCCATACCAACAATATTTAAGGGCATACTAAGCAATTAATACAACATTTCCAACAACCCAAATTTTTCTCCAACTCAAATTAATTCAGCCTCAAACCCGAGAACCCCACTGTTTCACATTCCTCATTCTCAAATCATGATTTGTATCCACAATTCACATTCTAACAATGCTATTCTCATCAATATATAATTTACATTAAATGTACAATAATCTCCAAATCAGTCCACAACAACTACAACATCAATTTAAGTCATTAGACATTCATTTCCAACATAGAATTTACAACGACGACGACTAAAACATTAAGCGATATTCATTCGTTCATTGTCATATAATATGACCCATTTCGACCAACACACACATATACATATATGGATGATTCTCAATCGTTCTTCACCTTACAATGATCATAATAAACTAACAAGGCATTAATTCATAGTTCCAACACAACACAACAAACACCCACTTTACCCGGCTAACACCACACACACACAACTCACTTCCAACATTCCATATTTCATGATTTTCCTCCATTATAACATACTATAACAAGCATACAACCTTTATAACATACAAAGCATAATCAAATCTTACCTTTTCTCTTCAATTTCCCAATAGCTTAGGGTTTCCAAATATGAAAATTAGTGGGTTGATCGCTCTAACGATGCTTCCACGCTACTTAGGGACCTCAATATAGTGGGTTTACATCAATGGAATAATTTTGGAAGAGCTAAAAATGGAGGTGGATTTTCCTTGGGCTGGCCGAGAGCCTCTATGGAGGTTTTCAGCTTTTGCTTTTTTTTTCTAAGTATGGAAATACAAATGAAGACTTGTGGTCATCTTTTAACTAATATATGAAGTGTAAAATTCCCTTGGCCCACATTAATGTGTTGTTCCAATTAAAATTGAACACAATTTGTGTGGGCCATTTACCCCACTTACACGGCTAGATCATGGAAATAATGGATGATTTTCAACTTCCAATTTTATCACTTTTGGTCCCAAATTTTCCTAATTGTTCCATACCAACAAATTCATGCACAACTTATATCTTAAAATAAAATCGAAGGTCAAAAATCCCGACTTTGTATCCCGGAATAGTTTTGTCCTTAACTTATCATAATTAGTCCGGATTGTTCCAATGTACAAAAATACGGGTTCTAACAGACCCCCTTTCTTCGGGGGCTGCGTTTCATGCCGCGCAGGTACCCACAGATGAGTAGATGACGATAGCAGAAGATGTTCCAACTGGATTGGCGAGCTCCATTTCCTCCAGAGTGCTGCCGAGTCCGAGTGCTTTTGTATGGTATTTGAAGTTATGATAGAGACTTTGCGCATGCTGTCGTGTGTATGATATGTCGGTTTGTAAGCGGCTATGTAAGCCGATATATTATTATGCATTATGTTACGAACATCATATGTTTACAGATTTCATACGATGCTAGTTTTATTTGATTTGATAAGATGAAAGGCATGTTTGTTTTCGGGAAAAAAAAAACAAAAGTTTCATTATGTACTTGTGTCATGTTTTGCGGCCCGATGATGGTTATGAGTATTACGAGTGTCAGCGGGTTCGCTCGGCCTTAAGTAAGGATCGGGTGCCCATCACACCCGTCGAAAATTAGGTGTGACAAATTGGTATCGTAACAGTTCGTCCTAGGGGTTGTCTCGCAAAGTCGTGTCCCGCAGTCCCGTTTATGGTGTGAAGCGCCCCACACTTATAAACGAGAGGCTACGGGGCATCTAGGGTGGTTACTCTTCTTTCATATACGAGATCGTGCCATAGAGCCAAGCTATAGGAAATGAGATTTCTTGCACTAACCTTTGGTTTCAGCAGAAGAATGACATTGATGGAAGAAAACGATTGATGATGTTGGAAGTTACAGAGTACGCAGGTAAGCAAAGGTATGAAAGATATATGTTGGGAAAGATAATGAAGTTGTGATTGAAATACAAGTTGAAGATTAAAGGGGGAAAGTAAACAAGAAAGTGTAACAAAGCCATTTGAGTTGGGCATACGAGGTATGTTTATCATTTGTACTGTTGATGATATTGGGAGCCCCGTGTGGCTGCGATATGATATGATATGTATATATGTATTTTGGCCCCGTGAGGCATTGTTGGTATTTCTCGTGTACGGTGTTTTGAGATAGTAAGAAATATAGAGGAAACTACCGCCAAAATTTTCCCGAAATAAAGAGAAAATGAGATGTAGGTTTGTAATGCGACTTGAAAGGTCGTGTCCACCGTAATGGTAAGATTTGAGTAAGTTGCAAGTATGGCTGACTTCGAGAAAGAAGTAATAGTATGATTAAGACAAGAGTACGAGAAGAAGTTGATCAGAAAAGGGTAAAGGGTTAAGAAGTGTTATATTATGGGATTGGTTACGAATAAGATATAATGTGAATATAATGGGGATTGTTATGAAAATAAGTGAAGCCTAGTGAGAAAGTGGCCAAGGTTATGATGTGATCTATGTAGCTAAAATACAAAGGCAAGTATGAAACGGAAAAACAAGCTATGGAACGAATAAGGAAGGGTTGAGTTAAAGATTAAGAGACGACACGAGATAATGTGCCTAGAATGTCACAAGTCGAGTAAAAGGGAATTATGAGAAGGAAAAGTTTAAAACGAGATCCTTAAGACCCCATACGACTAGTTGAACATTCGAGGACGAATGTTCTAAAGGGGGAAAGGATGTTATATCCCGTATTTTGTGCGTTGGAATATTTTAAGTTGGTTGCGACAAGTTATGGACAAGACTTTTAATCTCCGGTTTTGTTGATTTGTGTTAATGCACAAGTTGCATATTCATCTTTTCATTGGCATGGAGTGTTAAGGGTAAATTGGGAATAAGGAAAAATTTGGGGTGAAAAGTGAATTATGGAAAGTTAAGCATTTCATGAAAATTAAGGGCTAGAAGTGAAATTTTGGAAACTAAATATTTCATGAAAATGCCCATATGTGGCCATGTGTGTGGTGTGGGCCATAGCCCACATGTGTCAATTATATAAGTGGCAAAAGATGACTAATTAAGTCATCTTCATCATTTAGCACCCTAGAAAATTCAAGAAGCATGGAGAAAGAACAAGAGGCCATTCACCATGACCAAGAAAAATTGGAGTCCAAAAATTGACAATCATGTTGTTGCTTCATAATTTAAACTCACGTTGACAGCATTATATTTCGTACTTTTATATGTCGGATTATTCGCAAACCGAGGTGGGGTCCACACACCGAGATTTTTTTGGGACATGCGACAATTTATATGAATCACATATGTGAAGTTAAACATAACTCAAGAAGGACCCTTCAGCCAAATCAAAGTGGAAGTCCTCCAAACAAATATTTTTAAGTAATGCTTCCGGTGATCCGACTTCAAGAAACAGTATTATAAGTTTGGAATTTGAAAAATACCAAAGATAGAAGTTGTAGATAATTGAATTATCTTTCCAACCATAGGTCGTGGGCCCACAGGTGACATCGGGATAAAGAGATATGGACGTTTTAAGGCGGAAAGGTCAGTGGGCTAGGCCCAAACCGGGCCCAATCGGGTTAGGCCCATGACCTATGCCTATTTAAGTCTAATTTCAGCCCTTTCCTCTCATTTTTCAG
Source organism: Lycium ferocissimum (assembly GCF_029784015.1). Classification (NCBI taxonomy): domain Eukaryota; kingdom Viridiplantae; phylum Streptophyta; class Magnoliopsida; order Solanales; family Solanaceae; genus Lycium; species Lycium ferocissimum. The sequence continues at coordinate 17,437 of NW_026713822.1, read as the reverse complement.
ACCAAGAATACCCAGAAAATTCTGGAAAGAGAGAGAGAGAAGAACCTTGGAGAGAAGAAAAACCAATTTTGACCAAAATCTCGAGCCCCCGAATTCCGAAGCCCATGAAGAGAAAAGTGTTGTACGCTGCGTTGTCTTCAATTTGAGCTAAAAATCAACCAAAGAGAAGAGTGATAACGTGGGGGCTGCATGCTTAAGGTATTAATACGGTTCCTTTTCATTGTTAACGAGTGTATTTAGAATTTTAACGGATTAAAACGGAGGGGATAGTGTGTAGAAATGGATGAAATTCATGAAATTTTGTATGTTAATGTTGAGCCGTGAGTATGGGCTGTTTTGTGACAAGGAATGAACTAAATTTATTTAGTATGTTTGGATTGTTGTGTTGTGGATTCTATGGTGCTAATGAAAGTTTAATGGTTCAAAGTGAAGTTATAGTTGTTTGCGGCTTGTTATGGAATTTTATATAGTTTATTGAATTTATGGAAGTAATGGATTATTAATGTAGTTCATGAATTCGGAAGGAAGAAAATGTGTTGTGTTGTTTCCTTGAACTTGGAGGTTTCGGGTTTCATTATGTAGTGGATGGAATGTTGTTGAATTGTGTCGAAAGGGTTATTAATGTTAGAATGCGTTTTGAATCGATTATTGATGTTACTTATATGGTTGTTGGTATTGTTGTTGAAAATATTGGCGAGTTGAATTCTCGGGGTTGTTGAACTTATAGGGGAAATGCGCCCAAATTACGTAAATAAAGTGATGGCTTGGGATTGGATTCTTAAGTGCTTATGGCTAATGTTTGGTACTTAATGACCTTATTGTAGATCTTGGAAGGTTTGAGACTTAAATTTGGATTAGCGTAGGAAGCGGACGAGGTATGTAAAGCTTACCTTTCTTTCTTTTGGCATGTCTTAGATATGGCTAAGCTATGATACGTTACGAGCCTCGGGGGTAATTCTATTCTTAAAGTCCGAGCATGTTTACGATGCTTATTTGTTTCTTGATGTTGGCACCCTTACATGGTCAAGCTATGGTTTATATGTCTTTGTATGATTGGTTTTCAATGTTGCATAAAAAGTTTTGTTTTCAAAAGAGTTTTGTAACTACGAACGTCCGTAACTTTCACAGACAGAACCGGATGGCTTTGATACGCTCGTAGATGAGTCTATAACGTATACTGATTATGACTTTCATAGGCGGGCCCGGATTGGGTTGACGCTCGTCCGTGGGTTCCGCGACTTTCCTTTGTATGGTTCTGACGATTTTTTTTTTTGAAAGAACGTAATATGACTACCTTTCCGACCCCCGAGTATGATTACTTATTTATCGGTTGAGTCTGAAATAAGGATTTTTATGTATGTGATTTTGATACGTGACTATGGTTTTTGCAATTCGGTTTGATACGTTCCCGAGTGATATTCGGAAGAAAATCTGATTTGACTGCTGTTTTGGTTTATAAATAATGGTTCGTTTTGATTAACCTATTGAGTCTTTGAAAACATTTTAAAGCGTATTTGGTTACTCACGATTCTGCTCGTGCATTCTGTTGTCACATTTTTCGCCAAGTCCCGAGCCGGTTATGTATCGTGCGCACTATATGATATTCTGGAGTATGATGTGTCCGGTTCGCCGAGCCCCTCTGCTATAGGGCCGGGTACCGGTATGTGTGATATTGCCGCTGGATATTTTGACCGCGGTATGTGTGATATTGCCGCTGGATATTTTGACCGCGGTATGTGTGATATTGACCGCTGGATATTTGACCGCGGTATGTGTGATATTGACCGCTGGATATTTGACCGCGGTATGTGTGATATTGACCGCTGGGTACTTGACCGCGGTATGTGTATATGTGACATTGGCCGCTGGGTACTTGACCGCTATGACGTATACGTGACATTGGCGGCGCCGGGTACTTGACCGCGGTATGTGTATATGTGACATTGAGCTGGGTACTTGACCGCGGTATGTGTATATGTGACATTGGCCGCTGGGTACTTGACCGCGGTATGTGTATATGTGATTTTGACAATCTGGGTTATGATCAGTCGTTTAATGCCAGCTCATATGATTTGTTCTATTTTCTATATATATGAGACAGAAACGTTTTACAAAAGAAACCTAAGCATTTTGGCATTCGGATTATCACATTTTGTCTTAGTTAAGCCTATGTATGATTTGTACTTGTTTTATGTGTGCAAGCCCTTTGGTATTCCGGATTTTTATGCTCATTTTCTGCACTCCTTACTTTGGTTATGACCTTGTTTTTCGTATATATACTTTACATGCTCGAGTGATATTCCGTACTAACCCCCTTTCTTCGGGGTCGCGTTTCATGCCGCAAGTACCCACGGATGAGTAGATGACGTTAGCAGAAGATGTTCCAACTGGATTGGCGAGCTCCATTTCCTCCTATATTTGAGTGCCTTCTCAGTGTGTCCGAGTGCTTTTGTATGGTATGGAAGTTATGGTAGAGACTTTGCGGACAAAGTGTCATGTGTATGATATGTCGGTTTGTATGGCTATGTAAGACGATGTATTATTATGCATTATGTTACGAACTTCATATGTTTCGGACGTGGAGAAGATTTCATACGATGCTAGTTTTATTTGATTTGATAAGATGAAAGACATGTTTGTTTTCGAAAAAAAAAGTTTTCATTATGTACTTGTGTCAAATGTTTTGCGGGCCCGGATGGTTATGAGTATTACGAGTGTCGGCGGGATTCAGCTCGGCCTTAAGTAAGGGTCGGGTCCCATCACACCCTGTCGAAAATTAGGGTGTGACAGAAAAAAATCAAGAACTTGAAGAACACAAGTTGTTCATGAATTTGTTGGCATGGAATGACAAAGCCATTCGCCAAGAAACCCAAAAATTGAAGACCAAATTTAGCCATCACAAAAATATTTCCTTCAAGCAAATCCACTAATTGGAGGTCCCTAGTTAACCCAAAAATTGGAAGTGTTGTTGGAGCGAACAAACCATCCGTTTTGTCAATCGCAAACCTAGCCTAGTTGTGAAGATAAGAGGAAAAGGTAAGATTTAATCTTGTTTTATGTGTTATGAATGATGTGTGCATGTTGTAGTAGATGAAAATGGATGAAATTCATGAAATATGGCATGTTGGAGTTGGGGCCGTGTGTTTGGTATATAGCCGCGTGGATGTGTGTGTTGTGTTGAAGTGGTGAATTAACTTTAGTTATCATGTTTGGTTGTTGTAATGTGATGAGATGAATGAAAATCATGAAGTTGGTAAGTTGGGGTGGTGGCCGAATGTGGCCACCCTTGTGTGAATAAGAATGAATTAATTCTATTTGGAATTTTGATTGTTGTCGCTATGAATTCTATGTTGACGATAAGAGTTTAATGACTCGAGATTGATGTTGTAATTGTTATGGGCTGATTTGGAGGATTATGTGCATTTAATGTAAATCCTATATTTATGCGAATGACATGGTTAGAGTGTGAATTGTTGGTGTAAATCATGATTCGGAAGTTAGGAATGTGTTATGGAAGTGGTTCTCGGGTTTGGGAACAATTTCGGGTGAATTGGAGCATTTGTTGGATTGTTGGAAATATTGTGTGAATTGTTTAAAGAGTTCTTGAATATTGTTTGAATGGTTTCGGATTGGTAATTGAATATGTGAGCGTTAGTGTTAGTTTGATTATATGTTGGTTTATATGTATGTAGTTGTAGTGAACATAATTGGAATGTTGTCGGAATGTGTGGAGAAGAATTATTAATGTTCGAATGCGTTTCGAATTGATTGTGGATATTGTTGGAATGATTGTTGGTATTGTTGTTGATGAATTTGGCCGAGTTGAATTCTCGGGGTTGTGCATTTACAGGGGAAGTGCTGCCCAAATTTTCGTATAATTATGTGCTAGTTTGGAAATGAACTCCTAAATGCCTATAGTTAATGTTGGTATTTATTAATGTTATGTAGATCTTGGGGAGTCCGAGACATAAGTTTGATTTGGATTAGCTTTGAGAGCGAGCGAGGTATGTGAAGCTTGATGTTATATCCCGTATTTTGTTCATCGGGACAATCCGGATTAACTATGATAAGTTAGGGACAAAACCATTCCGGGATACGAAGTCGAGACTTGTGACCTTCAATTTTGTTTTAAGACCTAAGTTGTTCATGAATTTGTTGGCATGGAACATTTAGGAAAATTTGGGACTAAAAGTGAATTAGTGGAAAGTTGGCAAATCATGAAATTTTGGCCCTTTGGCCGTGTGGCTTTGGAAATGGTCCCACACATTTTGTGGCCAAATTTAATTGGTCCAACCCATGTGTGGGCCATGGACACTTGGATGATTCATCTAGGAGCATAAAAGATGACTAATAAGTCATCTTTCTTCATTTCCACACTTAGAAAAAAATCAAGAACTTGAAGAACAACAACAAAGGCCATTCGGCCAAGAAACCCAAAATTGAAGACCAAATTTAGCCATCACAAAAATATTTCCTTCAAGCAAATCCACTAATTGGAGGTCCCTAGTTAACACAGGAAGTGTTGTTGGAGCGAACAAACCATCCGTTTTGTCAATCGCAAACCCTAGCCTAGTTGTGAAGATAAGAGGAAAAGGTAAGATTTAATCTTGTTTTATGTGTTATGAATGATGTGTGCATGTTGTAGTAGATGAAAATGGATGAAATTCATGAAATATGGCATGTTGGAGTTGGGGCCGTGTGTTTGGTATATAGCCGTGTGGATGTGTGTGTTGTGTTGAAGTGGTGAATTAACTTTAGTTATCATGTTTGGTTGTTGTAATGTCATGAGATGAATGAAAATCATGAAGTTGGTAAGTTGGGGTGGTGGCCGAATGTGGCCACCCTTGTGTGAATAAGAATGAATTAATTCTATTTGGAATTTTGATTGTTGTCGCTATGAATTCTATGTTGACGATAAGAGTTTAATGACTCGAGATTGATGTTGTAATTGTTATGGGCTGATTTGGAGGATTATGTGCATTTAATGTAATTCCTATATTTATGAGAATGACATGGTTAGAGTGTGAATTGTTGGTGTAAATCATGATTCGGAAGTTAGGAATGTGTTATGGAAGTGGTTCTCGGGTTTGGGAACAATTTCGGGTGAATTGGAGCATTTGTTGGATTGTTGGAAATATTGTGTGAATTATTTAAAGAGTTCTTGAATATTGTTTGAATGGTTTCGGATTGGTAATTGAATATGTGAGCGTTAGTGTTAGTTTGATTATATGTTGGTTTATATGTATGTAGTTGTAGTGAACATAATTGGAATGTTGTCGGAATGTGTGGAGAAGAATTATTAATGTTCGAATGCGTTTCGAATTGATTGTGGATATTGTTGGAATGATTGTTGGTATTGTTGTTGATGAATTTGGCCGAGTTGAATTCTCGGGGTTGTGCATTTACAGGGGAAGTGCTGCCCAAATTTCCGTAGAATTATGTGCTAGTTTGGAAATGAACTCCTAAATGCCTATAGTTAATGTTGGTATTTATTAATGTTATGTAGATCTTGGGGAGTCCGAGACATAAGTTTGATTTGGATTAGCTTTGAGAGCGAGCGAGGTATGTGAAGCTTGATGTTATATCCCGTATTTTGTTCATCGGGACAATCCGGATTAACTATGATAAGTTAGGGACAAAACCATTCCGGGATACGAAGTCGAGACTTGTGACCTTCGATTTTGTTTTAAGACCTAAGTTGTTCATGAATTTGTTGGCATGGAACATTTAGGAAAATTTGGAACTAAAAGTGAATTAGTGGAAAGTTGGCAAATCATGAAATTTTGGCCGTTTGGCCGTGTGGCTTTGGAAATGGTCCCACACATTTTGTGGCCAAATTTAATTGGTCCAACCCATGTGTGGGCCATGGACACTTGGATGATTCATCTAGGAGCATAAAAGATGACTAATAAGTCATCTTTCTTCATTTCCACACTTAGAAAAAAATCAAGAACTTGAAGAACAACAACAAAGGCCATTCGGCCAAGAAACCCAAAAATTGAAGACCAAATTTAGCCATCACAAAAATATTTCCTTCATGCAAATCCACTAATTGGAGGTCCCTAGTTAACCTGGAAGTGTTGTTGGAGCGAACAAACCATCCGTTTTGTCAATCGCAAACCCTAGCCTAGTTGTGAAGATAAGAGGAAAAGGTAAGATTTAATCTTGTTTTATGTGTTATGAATGATGTGTGCATGTTGTAGTAGATGAAAATGGATGAAATTCATGAAATATGGCATGTTGGAGTTGGGGCCGTGTGTTTGGTATATAGCCGTGTGGATGTGTGTGTTGTGTTGAAGTGGTGAATTAACTTTAGTTATCATGTTTGGTTGTTGTAATGTGATGAGATGAATGAAAATCATGAAGTTGGTAAGTTGGGGTGGTGGCCGAATGTGGCCACCCTTGTGTGAATAAGAATGAATTAATTCTATTTGGAATTTTGATTGTTGTCGCTATGAATTCTATGTTGACGATAAGAGTTTAATGACTCGAGATTGATGTTGTAATTGTTATGGGCTGATTTGGAGGATTATGTGCATTTAATGTAATTCCTATATTTATGAGAATGACATGGTTAGAGTGTGAATTGTTGGTGTAAATCATGATTCGGAAGTTAGGAATGTGTTATGGAAGTGGTTCTCGGGTTTGGGAACAATTTCGGGTGAATTGGAGCATTTGTTGGATTGTTGGAAATATTGTGTGAATTATTTAAAGAGTTCTTGAATATTGTTTGAATGGTTTCGGATTGGTAATTGAATATGTGAGCGTTAGTGTTAGTTTGATTATATGTTGGTTTATATGTATGTAGTTGTAGTGAACATAATTGGAATGTTGTCGGAATGTGTGGAGAAGAATTATTAATGTTCGAATGCGTTTCGAATTGATTGTGGATATTGTTGGAATGATTGTTGGTATTTTTGTTGATGAATTTGGCCGAGTTGAATTCTCGGGGTTGTGCATTTACAGGGGAAGTCTTTTAAATTTCAAGAGAGAATTATGTGCTAGTTTGGAAATGAACTCCTAAATGCCTATAGTTAATGTTGGTATTTATTAATGTTATGTAGATCTTGGGGAGTCCGAGACATAAGTTTGATTTGGATTAGCTTTGAGAGCGAGCGAGGTATGTGAAGCTTGATGTTATATCCCGTATTTTGTTCATCGGGACAATCCGGATTAACTATGATAAGTTAGGGACAAAACCACTCCGGGATACGAAGTCGAGACTTGTGACCTTCGATTTTGTTTTAAGACCTAAGTTGTTCATGAATTTGTTGGCATGGAACATTTAGGAAAATTTGGAACTAAAAGTGAATTAGTGGAAAGTTGGCAAATCATGAAATTTTGGCCGTTTGGCCGTGTGGCTTTGGAAATGGTCCCACACATTTTGTGGCCAAATTTAATTGGTCCAACCCATGTGTGGGCCATGGACACTTGGATGATTCATCTAGGAGCATAAAAGATGACTAATAAGTCATCTTTCTTCATTTCCACACTTAGAAAAAAATCAAGAACTTGAAGAACAACAACAAAGGCCATTCGGCCAAGAAACCCAAAAATTGAAGACCAAATTTAGCCATCACAAAAATATTTCCTTCATGCAAATCCACTAATTGGAGGTCCCTAGTTAACTTTGGAAGTGTTGTTGGAGCGAACAAACCATCCGTTTTGTCAATCGCAAACCCTAGCCTAGTTGTGAAGATAAGAGGAAAGGTAAGATTTAATCTTGTTTATGTGTTATGAATGATGTGTGCATGTTGTAGTAGATGAAAATGGATGAAATTCATGGAAATATGGCATGTTGGAGTTGGGGCCGTGTGTTTGGTATATAGCGTGTGGATGTGTGTGTTGTGTTGAAGTGGTGAATTAACTTTAGTTATCATGTTTGGTTGTTGTAATGTGATGAGATGAATGAAAATCATGAAGTTGGTAAGTTGGGGTGGTGGCCGAATGTGGCCACCCTTGTGTGAATAAGAATGAATTAATTCTATTTGGAATTTTGATTGTTGTCGCTATGAATTCTATGTTGACGATAAGAGTTTAATGACTCGAGATTGATGTTGTAATTGTTATGGGCAGATTTGGAGGATTATGTGCATTTAATGTAATTCCTATATTTATGCGAATGACATGGTTAGAGTGTGAATTGTTGGTGTAAATCATGATTCGGAAGTTAGGAATGTGTTATGGAAGTGGTTCTCGGGTTGGGAACAATTTCGGGTGAATTGGAGCATTTGTTGGATTGTTGGAAATATTGTGTGAATTGTTTAAAGAGTTCTTGAATATTGTTTGAATGGTTTCGGATTGGTAATTGAATATGTGAGCGTTAGTGTTAGTTTGATTATATGTTGGTTTATATGTATGTAGTTGTAGTGAACATAATTGGAATGTTGTCGGAATGTGTGGAGAAGAATTATTAATGTTCGAATGCGTTTCGAATTGATTGTGGATATTGTTGGAATGATTGTTGGTATTGTTGTTGATGAATTTGGCCGAGTTGAATTCTCGGGGTTGTGCATTTACAGGGGAAGTCTTTTAATTTCAAAGTAGAATTATGTGCTAGTTTGGAAATGAACTCCTAAATGCCTATAGTTAATGTTGGTATTTATTAATGTTATGTAGATCTTGGGGAGTCCGAGACATAAGTTTGATTTGGATTAGCTTTGAGAGCGAGCGAGGTATGTGAAGCTTGATGTTATATCCCGTATTTTGTTCATCGGGACAATCCGGATTAACTATGATAAGTTAGGGACAAAACCACTCCGGGATACGAAGTCGAGACTTGTGACCTTCGATTTTGTTTTAAGACCTAAGTTGTTCATGAATTTGTTGGCATGGAACATTTAGGAAAATTTGGAACTAAAAGTGAATTAGTGGAAAGTTGGCAAATCATGAAATTTTGGCCGTTTGGCCGTGTGGCTTTGGAAATGGTCCCACACATTTTGTGGCCAAATTTAATTGGTCCAACCCATGTGTGGGCCATGGACACTTGGATGATTCATCTAGGAGCATAAAAGATGACTAATAAGTCATCTTTCTTCATTTCCACACTTAGAAAAAAATCAAGAACTTGAAGAACAACAACAAAGGCCATTCGGCCAAGAAACCCAAAAATTGAAGACCAAATTTAGCCATCACAAAAATATTTCCTTCATGCAAATCCACTAATTGGAGGTCCCTAGTTAACCACAGGAAGTGTTGTTGGAGCGAACAAACCATCCGTTTTGTCAATCGCAAACCCTAGCCTAGTTGTGAAGATAAGAGGAAAAGGTAAGATTTAATCTTGTTTTATGTGTTATGAATGATGTGTGCATGTTGTAGTAGATGAAAATGGATGAAATTCATGAAATATGGCATGTTGGAGTTGGGGCCGTGTGTTTGGTATATAGCCGTGTGGATGTGTGTGTTGTGTTGAAGTGGTGAATTAACTTTAGTTATCATGTTTGGTTGTTGTAATGTGATGAGATGAATGAAAATCATGAAGTTGGTAAGTTGGGGTGGTGGCCGAATGTGGCCACCCTTGTGTGAATAAGAATGAATTAATTCTATTTGGAATTTTGATTGTTGTCGCTATGAATTCTATGTTGACGATAAGAGTTTAATGACTCGAGATTGATGTTGTAATTGTTATGGGCAGATTTGGAGGATTATGTGCATTTAATGTAATTCCTATATTTATGAGAATGACATGGTTAGAGTGTGAATTGTTGGTGTAAATCATGATTCGGAAGTTAGGAATGTGTTATGGAAGTGGTTCTCGGGTTTGGGAACAATTTCGGGTGAATTGGAGCATTTGTTGGATTGTTGGAAATATTGTGTGAATTGTTTAAAGAGTTCTTGAATATTGTTTGAATGGTTTCGGATTGGTAATTGAATATGTGAGCGTTAGTGTTAGTTTGATTATATGTTGGTTTATATGTATGTAGTTGTAGTGAACATAATTGGAATGTTGTCGGAATGTGTGGAGAAGAATTATTAATGTTCGAATGCGTTTCGAATTGATTGTGGATATTGTTGGAATGATTGTTGGTATTGTTGTTGATGAATTTGGCCGAGTTGAATTCTCGGGGTTGTGCATTTACGGGGAAGTCTTTTAAATTTCCGTAGAATTATGTGCTAGTTTGGAAATGAACTCCTAAATGCCTATAGTTAATGTTGGTATTTATTAATGTTATGTAGATCTTGGGAGTCCGAGACATAAGTTTGATTTGGATTAGCTTTGAGAGCGAGCGAGGTATGTGAAGCTTGATGTTATATCCCGTATTTTGTTCATCGGGACAATCCGGATTAACTATGATAAGTTAGGGACAAAACCATCCGGGATACGAAGTCGAGACTTGTGACCTTCGATTTTGTTTTAAGACCTAAGTTGTTCATGAATTTGTTGGCATGGAACATTTAGGAAAATTTGGGACTAAAAGTGAATTAGTGGAAAGTTGGCAAATCATGAAATTTTGGCCCTTTGGCCGTGTGGCTTTGGAAATGGTCCCACACATTTTGTGGCCAAATTTAATTGGTCCAACCCATGTGTGGGCCATGGACACTTGGATGATTCATCTAGGAGCATAAAAGATGACTAATAAGTCATCTTTCTTCATTTCCACACTTAGAAAAAAATCAAGAACTTGAAGAACAACAACAAAGGCCATTCGGCCAAGAAACCCAAAAATTGAAGACCAAATTTAGCCATCACAAAAATATTTCCTTCAAGCAAATCCACTAATTGGAGGTCCCTAGTTAACGTGGAAGTGTTGTTGGAGCGAACAAACCATCCGTTTTGTCAATCGCAAACCCTAGCCTAGTTGTGAAGATAAGAGGAAAAGGTAAGATTTAATCTTGTTTTATGTGTTATGAATGATGTGTGCATGTTGTAGTAGATGAAAATGGATGAAATTCATGAAATATGGCATGTTGGAGTTGGGGCCGTGTGTTTGGTATATAGCCGTGTGGATGTGTGTGTTGTGTTGAAGTGGTGAATTAACTTTAGTTATCATGTTTGGTTGTTGTAATGTGATGAGATGAATGAAAATCATGAAGTTGGTAAGTTGGGGTGGTGGCCGAATGTGGCCACCCTTGTGTGAATAAGAATGAATTAATTCTATTTGGAATTTTGATTGTTGTCGCTATGAATTCTATGTTGACGATAAGAGTTTAATGACTCGAGATTGATGTTGTAATTGTTATGGGCTGATTTGGAGGATTATGTGCATTTAATGTAATTCCTATATTTATGAGAATGACATGGTTAGAGTGTGAATTGTTGGTGTAAATCATGATTCGGAAGTTAGGAATGTGTTATGGAAGTGGTTCTCGGGTTTGGGAACAATTTCGGGTGAATTGGAGCATTTGTTGGATTGTTGGAAATATTGTGTGAATTATTTAAAGAGTTCTTGAATATTGTTTGAATGGTTTCGGATTGGTAATTGAATATGTGAGCGTTAGTGTTAGTTTGATTATATGTTGGTTTATATGTATGTAGTTGTAGTGAACATAATTGGAATGTTGTCGGAATGTGTGGAGAAGAATTATTAATGTTCGAATGCGTTTCGAATTGATTGTGGATATTGTTGGAATGATTGTTGGTATTGTTGTTGATGAATTTGGCGAGTTGAATTCTCGGGGTTGTGCATTTACAGGGGAAGTGCTTTAAATTTCAAGAGAATTATGTGCTAGTTTGGAAATGAACTCCTAAATGCCTATAGTTAATGTTGGTATTTATTAATGTTATGTAGATCTTGGGAGTCCGAGACATAAGTTTGATTTGGATTAGCTTTGAGAGCGAGCGAGGTATGTGAAGCTTGATGTTATATCCGTATTTTGTTCATCGGGACAATCCGGATTAACTATGATAAGTTAGGGACAAAACCATTCCGGGATACGAAGTCGAGACTTGTGACCTTCGATTTTGTTTTAAGACCTAAGTTGTTCATGAATTTGTTGGCATGGAACATTTAGGAAAATTTGGGACTAAAAGTGAATTAGTGGAAAGTTGGCAAATCATGAAATTTTGGCCCTTTGGCCGTGTGGCTTTGGAAATGGTCCCACACATTTTGTGGCCAAATTTAATTGGTCCAACCCATGTGTGGGCCATGGACACTTGGATGATTCATCTAGGAGCATAAAAGATGACTAATAAGTCATCTTTCTTCATTTCCACACTTAGAAAAAAAATCAAGAACTTGAAGAACAACAACAAAGGCCATTCGGCCAAGAAACCCAAAAATTGAAGACCAAATTTAGCCATCACAAAAATATTTCCTTCATGCAAATCCACTAATTGGAGGTCCCTAGTTAACACGGAAGTGTTGTTGGAGCGAACAAACCATCCGTTTTGTCAATCGCAAACCCTAGCCTAGTTGTGAAGATAAGAGGAAAAGGTAAGATTTAATCTTGTTTTATGTGTTATGAATGATGTGTGCATGTTGTAGTAGATGAAAATGGATGAAATTCATGAAATATGGCATGTTGGAGTTGGGGCCGTGTGTTTGGTATATAGCGTGTGGATGTGTGTGTTGTGTTGAAGTGGTGAATTAACTTTAGTTATCATGCTTGGTTGTTGTAATGTGATGAGATGAATGAAAATCATGAAGTTGGTAAGTTGGGGTGGTGGCCGAATGTGGCCACCCTTGTGTGAATATGAATGAATTAATTCTATTTGGAATTTTGATTGTTGTCGCTATGAATTCTATGTTGACGATAAGAGTTTAATGACTCGAGATTGATGTTGTAATTGTTATGGGCAGATTTGGAGGATTATGCATTTAATGTAATTCCTATATTTATGCGAATGACATGGTTAGAGTGTGAATTGTTGGTGTAAATCATGATTCGGAAGTTAGGAATGTGTTATGGAAGTGGTTCTCGGGTTTGGGAACAATTTCGGGTGAATTGGAGCATTTGTTGGATTGTTGGAAATATTGTGTGAATTGTTTAAAGAGTTCTTGAATATTGTTTGAATGGTTTCGGATTGGTAATTGAATATGTGAGCGTTAGTGTTAGTTTGATTATATGTTGGTTTATATGTATGTAGTTGTAGTGAACATAATTGGAATGTTGTCGGAATGTGTGGATAAGAATTATTAATGTTCGAATGCATTTTGAATTGATTGTGGATATTGTTGGAATGATTGTTGGTATTGTTGTTGATGAATTTGGCCGAGTTGAATTCTCGGGGTTGTGCATTTACAGGGGAAGTGCTGCCCAAATTTCCGTAGAATTATGTGCTAGTTTGGAAATGAACTCCTAAATGCCTATAGTTAATGTTGGTATTTATTAATGTTATGTAGATCTTGGGGAGTCGAGACATAAGTTTGATTTGGATTAGCTTTGAGAGCGAGCGAGGTATGTGAAGCTTGATGTTATATCCCGTATTTTGTTCATCGGGACAATCCGGATTAACTATGATAAGTTAGACAAAACCACTCCGGATACGAAGTCGAGACTTGTGACCTTCGATTTTGTTTTAAGACCTAAGTTGTTCATGAATTTGTTGGCATGGAACATTTAGGAAAATTTGGGACTAAAAGTGAATTAGTGGAAAGTTGGCAAATCATGAAATTTTGGCCCTTTGGCCGTGTGGCTTTGGAAATGGTCCCACACATTTTGTGGCCAAATTTAATTGGTCCAACCCATGTGTGGGCCATGGACACTTGGATGATTCATCTAGGAGCATAAAAGATGACTAATAAGTCATCTTTCTTCATTTCCACACTTAGAAAAAAATCAAGAACTTGAAGAACAACAACAAAGGCCATTCGGCCAAGAAACCCAAAAATTGAAGACCAAATTTAGCCATCACAAAAATATTTCCTTCAAGAAAATCCACTAATTGGAGGTCCCTAGTTAACCTGGAAGTGTTGTTGGAGCGAACAAACCATCCGTTTTGTCAATCGCAAACCCTAGCCTAGTTGTGAAGATAAGAGGAAAAGGTAAGATTTAATCTTGTTTTATGTGTTATGAATGATGTGTGCATGTTGTAGTAGATGAAAATGGATGAAATTCATGAAATATGGCATGTTGGAGTTGGGGCCGTGTGTTTGGTATATAGCCTTGTGGATGTGTGTGTTGTGTTGAAGTGGTGAATTAACTTTAGTTATCATGTTTAGTTGTTGTAATGTGATGAGATGAATGAAAATCATGAAGTTGGTAAGTTGGGGTTGTCACACCCGACTTTACTAGGGCGTGATGGGCACCCGACCCCACATTCGGTTTAGGCGAACCCACCGACTCTTATTACTAACATAATGTCACACCCCGACTTTACTAGGGTGTGATGGGCACCGGCACCCCGTATTCGGAGCCGAGCGAACCTCGGACTCTTAGTACACACATGTTCTCTTGGATTCATAGGACAAAGTAAAGTAAAATACATAGTAAAAAAAAATTTTTCAAAATCTTTTCGTCGTTTCTCGAGTAAACGCAGCTTGTAAATATGAGGCTGTAAATAAAAACACATCAACCAAAGGGAACCGTTTTTAGGCCGACACTCTAGACCCACGACTGACTCATGCGCAAAGTCTCTAATCGTAATCGAATATCATAGCACGTGTGCGGCGACTCGGCTACACTCCGGAGCAAACGAGTTCGCCAACTTCGCCGAAACATCTTCTCGTGCTAACTTTGCGTCGTACGGCGTACTCGCGCATGAAACGCAGGCCCCGAAGAAGAGGGTCGTACGAACAATGTACCGAGTATGTAAGGCATGAATAATAACATAGTAAGAAATGTATACATGAACAATAACCGATAGAAACATAGAACATGTCATGTCAAGCCTGACTTTGTACATAGGAATCATATCATACGCATAGAGAACATAGAACATATCATAGGATAGCAAGTAACCCCGTGCATATGAATGCCCCCGGGGGCGGATGCCATGCATGCTTACTTGGTCATATCAGGTCATAGTACCGCACGAGGTGGCTCACCCACATAGCGCCGTGTATCACTTCCCGATACCGCCATAAATCCCGCGTCCGGCATCCGCCCGGGATGATAAGCTACCGACCAGTGGCAATGAAACATAGTTCCTTCCCAATTTCCAAGTATTCAAGTATCCCATCCCCCAACCCATGTTCATATTTAGCATGCAAGAGAGGCCAAGGAAATCATGTACTTATGTGGAGTGACGTAAGGTGGAAACCTCCGATCGCATTATGAAGTAATCATGGTCGCTTTGTCTCACCTTGAAGGAACGATAATCATAAGGCGAGACTATCAACATAGAACATGTCATAGCACATCGGGTCATAGACAAAGCATATCATATCATAGAATCATAGTCATCATAGAGTCATAGTCATCATAGACCATAGCCATCATAGAATCATAGTCCCCATAGAATCATAGTCCCCATAGAATCATAGACATCATAGAATCGTAGCTACATCGTAGAATCATAGCCATCATAGTCGTCATAGGATCATAGTCATCATAGGATCATAGGCATCATGCATTCATAGTCATCATAGGATTATAGTTGTTGTTTAAGTCATAAAAATCGGCAATATTGTAAAACTTAGTTTTTAAAGAAAAATGTATATTTTGAAAAACACTTGTAAACTTTTAGTAAAGAAAATCATACTTGGGGTCGAGGGTTTAGTTAAAAATGACTTTTATTTAGTAGTCGGAAGGGTGTCCATGTGTTCTTAGCTATAGAATGGAAAAATAAGCCCAATAGGACAACGGGGAGGGAATCGGAATAGTGGCCCACTGGTCAAATGAGGCGGCGTACATAATTTACGTATAAAACGTTTTCGTAATGTTGCTTATGGAAGCCTTAGGTGATCGGGTCTCATTCTTGCAAGTTCTAGGGTGTTTCGACCTTCCTTTCACTATTCAAGCATCTTTGGTTCAATGTCACCGAATGAATAGTAACTATTTTTCAATCTCGGATTTCTAGAGTTAGGGGAAGTCCTCGAGGGCGAAATCAAGCTTATACGTCTAAGACATGCCAAAGAAAGAAAGTAAGGTCTTACATACCTTTTTTCCTTCTTACGCTCCTCCAAATTCAAGCTCCAAATCCGCCAAAAATCT
The DNA here is from genome assembly GCF_029784015.1 of Lycium ferocissimum. NCBI lineage: Eukaryota > Viridiplantae > Streptophyta > Magnoliopsida > Solanales > Solanaceae > Lycium > Lycium ferocissimum. Next base: position 1,402 of record NW_026713822.1, on the reverse strand, counting down.
ACAAATGGTCGCATTACCAAACCTCTGGTTAGAAGCTTTTAGAGATTGAATCTTAAGGTGCACTTGCCTACCGAAATTTGACAAAGATTTCCCTTGTAAATACACCGTCCCGAGAATATGGCTCGGCCCAATTTATCCCTTAACAACAATCCGGGAATTCAACCCGGCCAAACTATGAACAATACCAACAATTATTCTAGAAACACTTCAATATTCAATTCAATTCAATTCAATTCAATTCGCATGATATTCCGTCGAATCAATCAACCTACTACTTCACCCGAAACCTTCAAATTTAACCACAACCACTCATTTCATTATCATCTATATTCATTAACTTCAACCACATTCTTCATTCAACATCACATAATCCATAACGACAACAACTAAAACATCCAATAAAATCAATTTACACTAACTTACCAAACACCTACTATTCGGTTACAACAACTTCATACACATTGCCATGCATTTCCATCCTTCTCTATACATTCCTTATTACATGTAAATCATCTATAACAATTAAAGCATTAAACAAAACTAATTCATCATAGCTTGCCAAACTTCATCACTTTCGGCCACAACAATTACCAACATGTTTTCATGAATTTTTATCTTTTTCTATACATTACAACAACAAGCAACATACTACATAAAATTAATTCAATCTTCCCACACCACAACACACACACACGGCCATAACCTCCATATTCATGTTTCATGAACTTCATCCGTCTCTACTTTCTACAATCCTCACAATCATCCAAAACAGATGTTATATCCCGCATTTTGTACGTCGGAATATTTTAAGACAATTGCGGGAAGTTAAGGGCAAGACCATCTTCCAAAAAAATTATTTTAGCATAAGTTGGTTATGAATATTATTGGACGGAAATATTGAGAAAGGCAAGGGGCAAGAAGAGAAATTCGCAAAAATGGGCCGTGAAATAATGCGGAAGGTTAGGGACAAAATAGTAATATTTAGGAAAGTCGAGGGGCAAAAATGGTCATTTCACGAGTAATCAAGAAATCTCTTGGAGAAGGGCCATGTGGCCGAATTTAATGGGAAAAAAAGGGGGGAGATTAGTCATCTTTTGGAATTTGAAGAAAATAAAAGAAAAGTCAAGAAAAGAAAAGAAAACTCTAGAGAAATAAAGAAGGGGAATCATGTGTTCATATTTTTATGTTGAGGGACTAAATTATAAATATGGAAAGGTTGTGGGAGACATGTATATATATATATGGGTCATCTTTTAATTGATGAAACAAGAAAGAAAGAACACAAAAAAAAAAAAAAGAAGAAGAGAGAAAGAGGTTCGGCCATGGCTAGAAAGAAATCTAGCCATGGAAAATTGATGAGGAAAATTATTTCCTTCCAATATTCTAGCTAATTTGGAGGTCC
>NW_026713821.1:0-22139 GCF_029784015.1 Lycium ferocissimum | reverse complement strand
GTTTGGGCGATTCCATTCGCCGCGGCGGCCACTGTCGGCCCGCGCGTATGTATATATGTTGCTTTCTGTTACAATGTGTGTGGCACTTGTTGGTATTTTACGTACGCGGGGTTATTTTGGATAGTCCGTAAAAAAAAGGAAACTCAAAAATTTTACGTAAATTATATAAATTTGAAACACGACCTTGTCGGCTTATTATATACTTGGATGCGTTTGATATACCTTGTGATAGCGTTTGATAGGTGTGTTTGGGTGCCCAGATCGGGCACTAGTCACGGCTTACGGGGTTGGGTCGTGACAGTTTCGAGACGAGCGACCTCAGAACAAGTATAGCGAGATATCCTTCCCGGCCCGGCCACGAGTGCACCCCCTACGGTTCCCGGGTAGGAGATTTGATAGCACAGGGTATTCGGGGGAGTCGGTCGACTCCAAGGCTTCGAGGTTCACGGATGCATAGGAGTTCGAGGTCGACGAGGCCATCTATGCCTCGGTGCTTTCGGTGCGGCGCCATCCGGGGGGGATCTTTGTCTCGCCATCGGGTGCTTGTTTTCTTGCGGCCGTCAAGGCCGTGTTATGAGGGGGAGTGTCCATATGGGGGTAATCCCGGTGGTGCGGCTACGACCCTCTTGGGTCGATTCTTTGGTTCATATTCTTCGTAGCTATGCGTCCTATGGGGCAGGGTATTCAGACACCAGCAGGCCGTGGTAGAGGCCGTGGCGGAACTTCCAGTTCTAGCAGTCCTTCGAACCGCATATATACTTTGGCTAGTAGACAGGATCAGGAGGCGACACCAAATGTGGTTACAGGTATATTATCGATTCTCTCTCAGGACGTATATGCATTGATAGATCCAGGCTCCACCTTATCATATATATCTCCCTTTGTTGCTAGTAGAATCGGAATAAAACTTTGAGTTGATTGAACCATTTGAGGTAGCTACACGGTAGGAGATTACATATAGCAAAGCAAGTATATAAACGGTGTTCGGTGAATGTATATAGTTGTCATACCTTCGCGCATTTGATAGAGTTGGATATGGCCGAGTTTGATGTTATTATGGGTATGGATTGGTTAGCTTCTTGTTATGCTAACGTAGATTGTAGAAACAAGATAGTTCGGTTTCAGTTCCCAGGGGAGCCAACTATAGAATGGCTAGGGAATACGGCTAGGGCCGAGGGGTAAGTTTATTTCATACCTCAAGGCAAGGAAGATGGTTAGAAAGGGTTATATTTTTCATCTGGTTCGTGTGCATGACTTGAAAACAGAGGCACGGACTCTTCAGTCAGTCCCAGTAGTCAATGAATTTCCAGATGTATTTCTAGATGAACTTCCAGGTCTTCCTCCTGAGCGGGAGATAGAGTTCACTATAGATGTGTTGCCAGATACTCAGCCCATATCTATTCCTCCTTACAGAATGGCACACCTCGCAAACCGAAAGAGCGGGAAGGAGCGGTGAGGGATTTGTTAAAGAAGGGCTTTATTAGGCCCAGCACATCGCCTTGGGGAGCACCAGTATTGTTCGTGCGAAAGAAAGATGGGTCGCTGCGGATGTGTATTGATTATAGGCAGCTGAACAAGGTGACCATAAAGAATAGATATCCCCTCCCCAGGATTGATGATTTATTTGACCAGTTGCAGGGTGCTAAGTGTTTCTCGAAGATAGACCTGCGGTCAGGCTATCACCAGGTGCGGGTAAGAGAGGCAGATATTCCAAAGACTGCCTTCAGGACCCGATACGGGCACTATGAGTTTAGGGTGATGTCTTTTGGGCTGACCAATGCTCCAGCAGTGTTTATGGATCTGATGAACCGAGTATTCAGGCCGTTCCTAGATATGTTCGTGATTGTGTTTATTGATGATATTCTGGTCTATTCACGATCAAAGGAGGAGCATGCGGATCATCTGAGAACGGTACTTGGGGTGCTCCAGCACCGAAATGTATGCTAAGTTTTCTAAATGTGAATTCGGTTGACTTCAGTAGCATTCTTGGGGCCTATTATTGGAGCTGATGGCATTCGGGTGGATACACAGAAGATTGAGGCCGTAAAGACTTAGCCTAGACCTATGACACCTACTGAGGTACGTAGTTTTTTGGGGTTAGCAGGATATTACAGAAGATTTGTGGAGAAGTTTGCTTCGATTTCAGCGCCTTTAACGAGGCTAACTCAGAAGGCAACTAAGTTCCAGTGGACTGATGCTTGTGAACGAAGCTTCCAGTTGTTGAAAGAGAAGTTGACTACAGCTCCAGTTCTGACTCTTCCTGAGGGACCAGATGGTTATGTCATTTACTGTGATGCTTCCGGTGTTGGGCTAGGATGTGTATTAATGCGGCATGGCGGAGGTTATAGCCTATGCCTCCCGGCAGCTCAGAAAACATGAAAGAAATTATCCTACTCATGATCTGGAATTAGGAACGGTGATTCACGCTTTGAAGATATGGAGGCATTATCTATATGGCGTGCATGTTGATATTTATACGGATCACAAAAGACTCAAGTATATCTTTAAGCAGAAGGAGCTGAATTTGCGGCAGAGGGGGTGGCTGGAGTTGCTGAAAGATTATGATATCAATATTCTATACCATCCAGGGAAAGAAAATGTTATAGGAGATGCACTTAGCTATAAGTCTATGGGCAGTTTGACGGACGTGCAACCAGAAAGAAAGGAAATAGTCCGTGAAATTCATCAGCTAGCTAGTCTTGGAGTCCGTTTAGCTGATTCTGGAGATAGTGGAGTTTCTGTTCGAGGAATTGCTTTGAATCTCTATTATGGAAGAGGTAAAGCGACATCGGTACGGGACACGTTGCGGCACACAAGTATAGGCATACAGCCCTTGAAAAGGAGAAGACCCCATTCGAGATTTCACCTGACGGAGTACTACTATATAGAGGTAGATTATATGTACCTGAGGTTGCAGGGCTACGGCGACAGGTTATGGGAGAGGCGCACTATGCCCGTTATTCTGTTCATCCAGGGTCTACAAAGATGTATCATGACCTTAGATGCTTGTACTGGTGGGATGGCATGAAAAAGGATATAGCAGAGTTTGTTGCCCAGTGCCCGAATTGCCAACAGGTTAAAATCGAGCATCAGAAGCCTGGTGGGTTATTACAGGAGATGGAAATTCTGACTTGGAAGTGGGAAGCAATTAATATGGATTTCATTACAGGTTTACCTCGCACTCCACGGAAGTATGATTCCATCTGGGTTATTGTAGATAGGTGACAAAATCGCCCATTTTCTTCCAGATCGGGACTACTTATTCAGATGAGGACTATGCAAAGTTATATATTAAGGAGATAGTAAGACTTCACAGAGTTCCCACATTTATTATGTTATATCCCGTATTTTGGTACATTGGAATAATTCGAGTTAGTCATGATAAGTTAAGGACAAGGTTGTAATTTCTTCCGATTTTGTTAAAAGTGCATAAGTTGCATATTCATCTTTTCATTGGCATGGAGTGTTAAGGGTAAAATTGGAATAAGTAAAATTTGGGGTCAAAAGTGAATTATGGAAAGTTAAGCATTTCATGAAATTTCAGGGCCAAAAGTGAAATTTTGGGAAACTTGATAAATCATGAAAATTGGCCATGTTGGCCATGTGGCTTGGGAATGGTCCCCACACATTTTGTTGGCCAAATTAAATTCATCCAAGCCATGTGTGGGCCATGGACATTTGGATGAATCATGTATGCATATAATAGATGACAAAGCAAGCTTAGTTCATCATTTCCACTCTAGAAACTTGAAGAAAAATGGAGGAGAAAAAAAAAAGGGACTAGGTTCGGCCATGAGGGGCTGAATTTGACCCCTCCAATTTGATCCCTAAAAATTATTTTCTTCTATGTTTTCCACTAATTGGAAGGTCCTTGTTAACGTGGAGTTGTTATTTGAGGCAACAAACCGCTCGTTTTCATCTTTTACCAACCTAAGTCAAGTTGTGAAGTTGAGAAGAAAGGTAAGGTTTAATCTTGCTTTTATATATTGTGGATGGTTTATGTGTGTTGTAGTATGTAAAGATGGATGAAATTCATGAAATATTGCATGTTGGGGTTTGGCTACGTGTGTAGTGTGTGTTGTGTAGGAATGATGGATTAATTGTATGTAGCATGTTTGAGTGTTGTTATAGTGTGTGGAAATGGATGGAAATCATGAAAATTTTGTGTGTGGATGTTGGCCGTATAGAAATTTGTTTGGTAAGTTATGGCGAATTGATTTTACTTAGTATTTTGGTTGTTGTTGTCATGGGTTATGTGATGAGAATGAAGGTATTGAATGATTCGAGTTGAAGTTGTAATTGTTATGTTGTGGCCGTGTATGTGTGGTGTAAGGTAGAAGTGTAGAACTAATTTCATTTGGTATGTTTAGGATGTTGTGTTGTAGATTCTATGTTGTAAAATGAAGGCTTAATGGTTCAAAGTGAAGTTGAAATCATGTGGGCTGTTTTGGAACCTAATGTGATCTTAATATGGTTTCTTGTATTTTTGAGATTAATGTTGTTAAAGTATGGATTGTTAGTATGGTTTATGAATTTGGAAGAAAAGAAATGCGTTGTTGATATTTTCTTGGACTTGAAAGGTTTCGGGTTGCCTTATGTTTTGGTTGGGTTGTTTTGAATAATTTTGTGGATTGTTGGAAATGTTACTGAATCATGTTTGAATGGTTTTGGATTGGTATTTGAACGCGTGGGCAATGATGTTGGGTTGATTAGATATGTTGATTTGAACGTAATTCGAATGTCGTCGCATTGTGCGAAAAAAAGGTTGTTGATGTTAAAGTGCATTTTGAATTAATGGTTGATGTTGTTAAAATGTTTGTTGGTATTGTTGTTGATGAATTTGGCCGAGTTGAAATCTCGGGGTTGTTGCATTCATAGGGAAAATGCTGCCCAAATTTCGGTAGATAAAAGTGATGGCATGAAATTGAATTCCTAAGTGCTTATGGCTAATGTTTGGTATGTGATGACGTTATTGTAGATCTTGAGAAGCTGAGACTTGAGTTTGGATTAGCCTAGGAAGCAATCAAGGTATGTAAAGCTTACCTTTCCTTCTTTTGGCATGTCTTAGATGTGGTTAAGCTATGATACGTTATGAGCTTCGGGGGAAATTCTATTCGTAAAATCCGAGCATGCTTACGATGCTTATTTTCTTCTTAATGTTGGCATCCTTATATGGCCAAGCTATGGTTTATATGTCTTTGTATGGTTGGTTTCAAATGTTGCACAAAAAGTTTTGTTTTCAAAAGAGGTTCGTAACTACGAACGTCCGTAACTTTCACAGACAGAATCGGATGGCTTTGATATGTTCGTAAATGATTCTATGTCGTATAATAACTATGATTTTCATGGGCGGCCCCGACTTGAGTCGACACCCCTCCGTGGGCCCCGCGACTTTCCTTATGTACTTCTGACGATTTTTGAAAGGATATGATATGACTATTATTCCGATTTCAAGTACGATCAGTTTACTTATCTTTTGAGTTTGTAATGATGATTCGATAACATATGATGACTATGATTTTCGTAGGCGGGCCCGGATTGGGTTGACGCTCGTCCGTGGGTCTCGCGATCTTCTTCTGTACAATTCTGATGGCTTTTGAAAGAATTCAATATGACTACCTTTTCGACCCCCAAGTATGATTGTATATTTGTCTGTTGAGTCTGAAATAATGATTCGTATACTTATGATTCCGATACGTAACTATGGTTTTTGAAGTTCGGTTTGATATGTTCCCGAGTAATATTCGGAGGAAATTTGATTTGACTATTGTCTTGGTTTTGAAATAATAGTTCGCTTTGGTTATTCTCGTTGAGTTTGTAATAAAGATTTGTATGCATATGGCTACTTACGATTACTAACTCGTGCGTTACAGTTGTTACATCTTTCAACGGATCCCGGGCCGGTTGTTAACGTGCGCACTATTCTGAAGTATGATGTGTTTCCGAAGTATGATGTGATACGAAGCATGATGTGTCCGGTACGCCGAGCCCCTCTTGGCCGGGTACCGTGTATATATGTTATAATGTGTGACGGAGATGTTCGGAGATATAAAACCTTCTGAAGTATGATGTGTTGTGGCGTCCAGATGGAGTGCGACCACGTTACGTCCGGGTCCCATTACGGACCGTATGTGGTATATGATATGACAATATGATGACATGATGATATGTGATATGATATGTGATAATATGACGATATGATTATTATATTATTTATGGATCGGGCCGCACGTTCCTCGGCATTATTATATTATATATGGATCGGGCCATACGTTCCTCGACATTATTATATTATATATAGATCGGGCCGTACGTTCCTCGGCATTATCGTATTATTTATGGATCGGGTCGTACGTTCCTCGGCATTTGGTTAATGTCAGCTCATATGATGTGTTTGATTTTCCGAATGTATGAAACAGAAATGTTTTTTTCAAAAGAAAGCGAAGCCTTTTGGCATTCTGATTGCCATATTTGTCTTTTGTATCTCTTAGGTATGATTTGTATGTCGAGATGCAAGCACTTTGGTATTACGGCTATTGCTCACGTTACGTACTCCTTATTCGGTTATGACTTCGTTTTCTATATGCCATGCTTTACATGCTCGGTACATATTCCGTCTTGCCCCACTTTCTTCGGGGGGTTGCGTTTCATGCACGCGGGTATATACGGATGAGTAGGTGATGTTAGCGAGAAGATGTTCCGGCTAGATTGGCGAGCTCTATTTCCTCCAGTGCTTCTTGGAGTCGAGTGCTTTTTGTAAGGTGTCTGAAGTTATGGTAGAGACTTTGCAGACAGTGTCGTGTGTATGATGTGTCAGTTTTATAAGCGGCTATATAAGCCGATGTATTATTCTGCATTATGTTACGAACTTCATATGTTTACAGATCTCATACGATGCTAGCTTTATTTGAATTGACAAAGATGGAAGGCATGTTTGTTTTCAAAAAAAAATTCGTTATGTGCTTACGTCATGTTTTGCGGGCCCAGTATGATTATAAGTATTACGAAAGTCTGCAGGTTTGCTCGGACCTAGGTAAGGGTCGGGTGCCCATCACGCCCTATCGGAAATTAGGGTGTGACATATTATATCTGATAGAGGTGCTCAGTTTACAGCTAACTTCTGGAGATCATTCCAGGAAGGATTGGGGACACAGGTGAGTCTTAGTACAGCATTTCACCCTCAGACTGACGGACAGGCCGAGCGTACTATTCAGACGCTAGGAGATATGTTGCGGGCATGTGTCATTGACTTTAGAGGCAGCTGGGATGATCATCTGCCACTTATTGAGTTTGCCTATAATAATAGCTACCATTCTAGCATCCAGATATGGCACCGTATAAGGCTACATATGGCGGGAAGTGCAGATCACCTATTGGCTGGTTTGATGTTGGGGAGACTAAGTTAATCGGCCCAGATATGATTCGACAAGCCATTGATAAGGTAAACTTATTCGGGAAAGGTTATTAGCGACTCGAGTCGGCGAAGTCATATGCAGATAATCAACGTCGACACTTAGAGTTCCAGATTGGCGACTGGGTATTCTTGAAGGTGTCACCTATAAAGGGTGTAATGAGATTCAGCAAGAAGGGGAAGCTCAGCCCGAGGTATATTGGGCCTTATCAGATTGTCCGTAAGGTAGGCAAGGTTGCCTATGAATTTGACCTACCATCTGATTTGGAAGCAGTACACCCAGTGTTTCACGTGTCCATGCTTCGCAAATGTATTGGTGATCCTTCCAGAATATTTCCCGTGGATGATGTCCAAGTGACAGAGGAGTTATCGTACGAGAGAACCACATGGCTATCTTTGGATCATCAAGTGAGAAAATTGCGTACTAAAGATTTGGCTTCCGTTAAAGTATTGTGGCGAAACAATAACAGGGAGGAGATGACTTGGGAAGCTGAAGAGGAGATGAGGAAGAAATATCCTCACTTGTTTCCTATGCCTACAGGTAATCTAAACTCCTCGTTGATTATATTAATTGGTAAATAAAGTTATATGTTATAACAATAAAAGTGACTCCCCGAAGTCCCTATAAGACCTGGTGAGATTAGTTTAACATTCGAGGACGAATGTTCTAAAGGGGGGAAGGATGTTATATCCCGTATTTTGTACATTGGGATATTCCAAGCTAATCGCGACAAGTTAAGGACAAGACTATTTTGGGATCCGAGGTAGAGACTTTTAACCTCCGATTTTGTTTTAATGCACAAGTTGCTTATAAATTTTATTTGGTATGGAATTATTAATGAAGATTAGGGATTAATTAACCATGATTAGATTATTAAGTGGGATTAAAAATTTAAATTATTTCACTAATTGGCCATTGTGGCCGTGTGGGCCCCACCCGTGACTTGGCCAAGTGTGATTGGCTCAAGCCATGAGTGGGACATGTGTCCAACTCTTAGGCTTCATATATAAGTCAATTGGATGACTCACAATTCATTTCTTCATCGTCAACAAACATAGAAAACTAAGAGATAGAGAGAGAGACTCTCGGCCATGGCTGGCCGAGATTGTAGTTCCTTAGTGCTGATCAAAAAATAATTTTTTCAAGCATTTCAACTCCTTAGAAAGGGTATAACAACGTGGAGTAGTCATTGGAGTAGCAAGAACAAGTATTAATTCAAGGCACCAATTCTAGCCAAGTTGAGAAGTCAAGTGTTAAAGGTAAGGTTTAATCTTCTTTTGCATTTATTATGGATGGTTTGTGCGTGTTGTAGTGTGTAGAAATGAATGAAATCCATGGAACTTGGTGTGTTGGTGTTGAAGTCGTGTAGGGGCTGCTTGTGTAGGAAATGGTAAATTGATTTTGCTTGGTATTTTGATTGTTGTTGTTATGGATTTTGTGACGAAAATGAAAGTAGTTGATGGTTCAAATTGCGGTTGAAATCGTTGGTGGGCTGTTGTAGAAATTAGTATGTTGTTAATATAGTTTCTTACGTTTATATGGATAATATTGTAACGTATGGATTGTTGGTATAGTTCATGAATTTGGAAGGAAAGAATGTGTTGTTGTTATACTTGTTGAACTTGGAAGATTATATGTTGTATTGTGTGTTGGTTGGGCTGTTTTGGAGTGTTGTACGGGCTGTCTGGAGTGTCCTCGAGTCAGGTTGAATAGTCTCGGGTTGATACTTGAGTGCATGATTAGTGATGTTGGCTTGGTTGTATGTAGTTGGTTTGAATGTAAGCGAAACGTCGTCTAATTATCTAGAAAGGAATTGTTAACATTAGGATACGTTTTGAATCTTTTCGTAGTTTAATCGTAGTTCTTGACGTCTCAATATAGGTTGAGACACCATTGGGCAGCGTATACGTGTTGTGTTGCGAGTAAACGCTAAAGGTATGTAAAGCTATCCCTTCTTTCTTTTGGGATGTCTTAGATATAAGTGACGTATGATATGAGCTTTGGGGTAATTCCATTCATAGGCTCCAAGCATGATTTATGATTCTTATTCACTTCTTGATGTTAGAACTCTCAGGATAGTCGAGCTATTGGCCTCGAGTCTTTTATATGAATGACTAGTAAATGATGCATAAAAGTTCCTGTTCCTAAAGGATTCTATAATGAATAATGTCCTTAACTTTCATAAGCTGTCTCGTATTGGTTGAATACATGTCTATGATCCCTGAGACTTTCCTTAATATAGTTCGTAATGACATTTAGAGAGAACTTAATATGGCTATCATCCTGACACTCGAGAATTAATTAGTCTACTTATCTATTGAGTCTCAAAAGATGATTTGGGTGCATATGGTTACTTACCACTCTGCTCGTGCATATTGTTACATCTTTCACTGAGTCCCGGGCCAGGACATGTTCTCGTGCACAGCTCCACTGCATTATTCACCGAGTCCCTCATTAGAGGGCCGGGACACGTTATATGTATATGTATATGTATATGATGATATGATGACATGATGATATGATGATACGGGGATGGCGGCCAGGATGATACGGGGATGGCGGCCAGGATGGCATATGATAGCTTTATTCACCGAGTCCCTCATTAGAGGGTCGGGACACGTTATATGTATATGTATGTGATGATTTTATCCACAAAGTCCCTCACTAGAGGGCCGGGACACGCTATATATGCATATGTACAGGATGATTATCTAATTATGTCACTAAGTCCCATAACGGGTTGGGTATGATATTGACACGTATGACTTATGTTTCAAAGGTAAGCCTTGTGGTTTTCTGGTTATTGTACTAGTTTTCTACACTTCTTATTTCAGTATGATCCTGTTTACTATATTTCATGCTTTACATGCTCGGTACATATTCACGTCTGACCTCCCTTTCTTCGGGCGTTTCATGCCCGCAGGTACAGACGCTCGTTTTGGTGATCCGCCAGCTTAGGATATCTATTCAGCTATCTTGGAGTGCTCCCTTGTTCCGGAGCCTAGCTTTTTGGTACAGATCCCTTTTGTTGTATATATGTGTCTGTTCAGGGGTACGGCGGGGCCCTGTCCCGTCATATGGTACTGTTGTTACTCTTAGAGGTCTGTAGACATATGTGTGGATTGTATATAGTTACTGTTCAGTTCTGTCTGTATAACTTATGTTTTGGGGCGTTCCCATTCGTAGTGGCGACCTTGTCGGCTTGCGTAGATATATATATATATATATATATATATATATATATATATATATATATATATATATATATATATTCTGGAAGCCGTCGGTTACGGTAGCCTTGTTGGCTCGTATATAGCTGGGACGTTCCCCTATATTATGTCGGCCTTGCCGGCCTATGTGTAATATCATCTGTTGAAAGTTGTAACTCCTCAGGAGACAGGTTGCTATGATATATCTATATATGCGACAGTTTTGAGACGACGTCTTGCCTTTTTATATATATAAGTTCCTTATTATGCTAATTGTAAGCTGATTATAGTTAACAGGTGTATACGAGTGTCCAGCTCGGGCACTAGTCACGGCCTACGGGGTTGGGTCGTGACACTTGTCTAGCTATTACTGGATCACCAACCGGAGTAGATACCTTGAAAGGTTTAATTGGCTTGGGTTTCACCCCAATATGATCAGCAATATACGACAAGGTAGAACTCGGATCAATTAATGCATAGACATCATGGGACAATATGGATAGTATACCTGTAACCACACCAGGGGAGGACTCAAGATCCTGACGTCCTGCTAAAGCATAAATACCGGGCTGGGTGACACCTGAACTGGATGCTCCCCCGCTGCCACTACCGCGGCCTGCTGGAGTCAAGGGAGTTTGCCCTAGCGGGCGCACAGACGAGGATGAACCAGCTGCGGATCCTGTGGGCTGAGTCCTAACTCAACCACCCATCGATAGACAATCACGCATCATATGCCCAACCTGACCATAGGCATAGCAAGTGTCTGAACCTCGGTGACACTGACCGGAATCCAATCTACCGCACTGGCTACATCGTGACACCGGTAATCTCTTCTGGCTAGGATCACCTCCAAACTGAGGACCTAAGACTCTCAAACTCTGACCCGAACCAGAATAAATGGGGCGATAAAATCTCCTACCCGCAAACCGAGGAGGTGCACTCATTGCGGATTTCACGACCCAACCCCGTAGGCCGTGACTAGTGCCCGAGCTGGACACTCGTATACACCTGTTAACTATAATTGGATCACAATTAGCATAATAAGGAACTTATATATTAAAGGCATGACGTCGTCCCAAAACTGTCGCATATATATACATATCACAACAACCTGTTTCCTGAGGAGTTACAACTTTCAACAGATAACATCGTGTATAAGCCGTCAAGGCTATCATAATATAGGGGAACGTCCCAGCCATACACGAGCCGACAAGGCTATCATAACACACAGCTTCCAAAACATGTATATATATATTTACGCAAGCCGACAAGGCTGCCACTACGAATGGGAACGCCCCAAAACATAAGTCATACAGACAGAATTGAACAGTAACTATATACAACCCACACATATGTCTACAGACCTCTAAGAGTAACAACAGTATCATATGACGGGACAGGGCCCCGCCGTACCCCTGAATAAACATATACATATATCAGAAGATCTGTGCCAAAAGTCTAGACTCCGGAACAACGGAGCACTCCAAGACAGCTGAGTAGAAATCCTAAGCTGAAGGGTCACCAAAATGAGCATCTGCATCTGCGGGCATGAAACGCAGCCCCCCGAAGAAAATTGAGTCGGTACGAATATGTCCGAGCATGTAAAGCATAAAATACAGTAACAGGATCGTAATCTGAAATAAGGAGTATAGAAAACAAATACAATAACCAGGATACCAAAATGCTTGCTTTTGAACACAATCATGCATGTCAATATCATATATCATATCCGGCCCATTATAGGACTCGGTGAACATGGTCGCCACCCCGTCTTTGGCGCCATAACACAGCATACTCCAGAACACAGCATAACTCCGTATCACAGCATAACTCCGTATCACAGCATAACTCCGTATCACAGCATAACTCCATAACACAGCATAACACCATAACACAGCATAACACCATAATAATATATATATATACCCGGCCCTCTAGTGAGGGACTCGGTGAAAAATGTAATAACAGAATGCACAAACAGAGTAGTGAGTGACCATATGCATATAAATCATCTTTGAGACTCAATAGATAAGTAGACTAACCAACGCTCGAGTATCAGGATGATAGACATATTAAGTACTCTTTGAATATCATTATGAACTATATCAAAATAAAACCTCAGGGATCTTAGACATGTATCAAATTAGTACGAGACAGCTTATGAAAGTTGTGGTCATTAATCAATGTAGAGTTTTTCAGGAATAGAAACTTTCATGAATCATTTACTATTCGATCATATAGAAAATTCGAGGGCGGTGGCCCGACTATTTTAAGAATTCTAATATCAAGAAGTGAATAAGAATCATAATACATGTTCGGAATTTATGAATAGAGTTACCCCAAAGCTTATATCGTATCATACTTACATCTAGGACATGCCAAAAGAAAGAAAGGGTAGGCTTTACATACCTTTAGCGTTTACTCGTAACATAACACGTATATGCTGCCAATAGTGTCTCAACCTATATTAAGACGTCAAGAACTACGATTAAACTACGAAGAGGTTCAAAACGCATTCTACTGTTAGTAACTCCTTTCTAGACAATTAGATGACGTTTCACTTATATTCAATCCAACTACATACAACCAAGCCAACATCATTAATCATGCATTCAAGTATCAACCCGAGACTATTCAAACATGACTCGAGGACACTCCAAGCAGCCCCATACAACATTCCAAAACAGCCCAACCAACTCACAATGCGACATATAATCTTCCAAGTTCGACAAGAACAACAACACATTCTTCCCTTCCAATTTCATAAACTATACCAACAACCACACGTTAACAACATCATTTACATAAGTGCAAGAAACTATATTAACATCATATTAGCTTCTACAACAGCCCACAAACAATTACAACTCCAACTTGAATCATTAAACCTTCATTCTTACCATACAATCCATAACAACAACAACCAAAATACCAAGTAAAATCAATTCATTCTCTCTACACAAAACAGCCCCTACACGGCCTTAATACCAACATACATATTTTCACAAATTTCATCCATAACTACACATTACAACACGCTCAAACCATCCTCCATACATGAAAAAGGAGATTAAACCTTACCTTAATCACTTGACTTCTCAACTTGGCTAGAATTTGTGCCTTGAATTTACACTTGTTCTTGTTGCTCCAATGACTACTCCATGTTGTTATACACCTTCTAAGTAGTTGAAATACTTGAAGAAAACTTTTTTTTTATCAACACAAAGACCTCAATCTCGACAGCCATGGCCGAGAGTTTCCTCTCTATCTCTTTGTTTTCTTGTTTGTGAAGATGAAAATGACTTGGATAGTTGATGAATGAATCATCAATTTACTATATATAGGAAGTCCATGGGCTGGACATGTGTCCCACCCAAAGTGTGAGCCAATTACACTTGGCCATGTCACGGCGGGGCCCACACGGCCACTATGGCTTAATTAAATGAATAATTAAACTTTAATCTCACTTAATAATCTAATCTTGGTTAATTAATCCCTAATCTCTATTAATATTTCTATACCAAGTAAAATTTATAAGCAACTCGTGCATTGAGATAAAATTGGAAGTTAAAAGTCTCTACTTCGTATCCCAAAAATAGTCTTGTCCTTAACTTGTCGCGATTAGCTTTAGAATATCCCAATGTTTAAAAATACGGGATATAACATTCTTTCCCTCTTTAGAACATTCATCGTTGTCATGACCCAACCCCGTAGGCCATGACTAGTGGCCGAATTAGGCACCCAAACACAATCACAAATCCGGGTCGCAAACAGATGGCTTATACCGACACAAATATCAAACGCTGTCTCAGATTATATCAAACTGTCTCAAACACATCGCAAACACAACCATATATATATCAAAAGCCGACAAGGCTATCAAATGGCACAACGGCCCGAAATGTACAAATGCAAGCCGACGAGGCTGCCACGGCGAATAGGATTGCCCAGAACATAATATATACAAACACACCTGTACAGAAGTAGGCATAACCCACATACATGTCCACAGACCTCTAAACAGACGAACAGAATCATATGACGGGATAGGGCCCCGCCGTACCCATGAACAAATATATACAAATACAACGAACGAATATATACCAAAAATGTGATCTCCGAAATGAGGGGAGCACTCCAAACGGCAGGAAAAGGGTGTCCTAAATTGGCAGATCACCAAACTATGCGTACGCCAGACGGGCATGAAAGCAAGACCCCACGAGAAGCGGGGGGTCACATTTAAATATGTACTGAGTATGCAAAGCAAAAAATGTGGTATACCAATCTGAGTCATAATCGAAATAGAGGTACAGAAAATAAATGCATTTCCAAAATATCAAAATGTTACTTCAAAATATGAATCATGGATAAGGCACAGGGAATATGGTCGCCCGCCTGTCGATGGCGCCATAACACAGCATAACACCAGAAAGTTTCAAATCTCCGTATCCCCGTCACATATCAAACACAGCATATCGCCATGCACAACATAACACCAAATATAGCGGAACTCGGCCCTCGAGCGAGGAGCTCGGTGAACCATAAACACAGCATAACACCAGAGTATAACAAAGTGCGCACGACAACGAAGCGGAAGCCGGTATGGCGAAGGTTATAACGAATGCACGAACGGAGTCGCGAGGAATCATATGCATAAAATCATTTTTCATAAATCCAAAAGATGAGTAAAATAGTCATATTTGAAATCGGAATAATAATTACAACATTTTCTTTCAAGAGTTGTCGAAATTACATAAAGGAACGTCGCGGGACCCACGGACGGGCGTAGGCCCGAGCTGGGCCCGCCTATGGAAAACATACTCGTCTAAAATCATACAACCTTCTACGAAAATCTCAAGGCAATCCGAGCTTTTCTGTGAAAGTTATGGGCGTTTGTAGTTTTAGAATCGTTAAAGAATAAACTCTTTAAAAACCCAACTTTCATGCAACCTTTACAAATCAAGAATTCCAAAGACATAGGATCAATATTTCATAGCACCAACATATGAATATCAAGAAACAAAGGCGTATCATAGATATGCTCGGATTGCGAGAATAGAGTTTCCTCGAGGTTCGTATCATAGCCTATTTTAACTAAGGCATGCCAAAGAAAGAAGGTTGCTTTACTTACCTCAAACGCTCTCCAATATAATCCAAACTCAAGCTAAATTCAACCTACGTCTCGGGCTTCCCAAGATCTACAAACAAGTCATAAAATGCTAAACATTAGCTATAGACATTTTGCCATTTAATTCAATTTAGCCCTTAATTCTCTAAATTTGGGCAAAAGATTTCCCTTGTAAATAGGCCACCCCGAGAATTTAACTCAGCCAAATCAATCAACAACAACAACAACAACCAACCTAGTAACATCAAAATCAATCCGAAAGGCAATACAACAATAATAACTCTCTTTTCCATCATTCAACAACATTCATAAATTCAATTCAACGGCTTACCCTCAAGCCAACATCGACGCTTATACTTTCAAATACTAACCCGAACTCATACCAACAATATTTGAAGACATTCTAAGCAATTCATATAACATTTCCAACAATCCAAAAATTGCTCCAATCTACCCGAATTCA
Source organism: Lycium ferocissimum (assembly GCF_029784015.1). Lineage (NCBI taxonomy): Eukaryota > Viridiplantae > Streptophyta > Magnoliopsida > Solanales > Solanaceae > Lycium > Lycium ferocissimum. Next base: position 5,927 of record NW_026713821.1, on the reverse strand, counting down.
GCCCCCAAACCCGAGAACCTCACTTTAACACATTCCTCATTTTCAAATCATGATTTGCATCCACAATTCACATTCTACAATGCTATTCTCATCAACATACAAATTACATTAAATATACAATAACCTCCAAATCAGTCCGCAAACAATTACAACATCAATTTGAGTTATTAAACATTCATTTCCAACATAGAATTCATAACGACGACGACTAAAACGTTAAGCGATATTAATTCATTTCTTGCCATATACCATGACTATTTTCGGCCAACACAACATATGTACACATGCTTATGATTCTTATTCATTTCTCCACCCTACAACAATCCCAACAAGCTAACTAGACATTAATTCATTGCTTCAATACACACACAACACACACCCACTTGCACGGCTAGAACACCATGCACACAACTCACTTCCAACATACTATTTTTCATGATTTTCATCCATATTAGCATACTACAACATACATACAACCTTTATAACACATAAAAATATGATAAATTCTTACCTTTTTCCTTCCACTTCACAAGAGGCTAGGGTTTGCGATAATGAAAACTAGCGGGTTGATCGCTCCAATGACACTTCCACGGTACTTAGGGACCTCAAAATAGTGGGTTTGCATCAACAAAATAATTTTTGGATGGCTTGAATTGGACTTGACTTTTTTTGGTTCTTGGCCGAGAGCCAAGGTTGTTCTTCAACTTCTTGGTCTTTTTTTTTCTAAGTGTTGAACAATGTAGAGTGAAGTAGTAGTCATCCTTTATGCTAGTGCAAGACTTATTCAATGGTCCCTTGGCCCACACAAGTGTTGGACCAATTAAAATTGTCCACAATTTGTGTGAGCCAATTCCCACATCACACGGCCACATATGGAAAATGGATGATTTCCAACTTTCAATTTTATCATTTTTGGTCCCAAATTTTCCTAATTGTTCCATGCCAACAAATTCATGCACAACTTATGTCCAAAAATAAAATCAAAGATCAAAAATCCCGACTTTGCATCCCGGAATAGTTTCGTCCTTAACTTATCATAATTAATCCGGATTGTTTCAATATACAAAAATGCGGGATATAACAATCGTCGAATGTTATACTAGTCTTACAGGTTCTTATAAGCACTTCGGGGGAGTCCCGTAACTATCATATAGCTTTATTCACCAATCAATGTAATCAATGAGGCGTTTAGATTACCTGTAGGCACAGGAAACAAGTGAGGATATTTTTTCTTCATCTCTTCCTTGTTATTGTTTCGCCACAATATTTTAACTAAGCCACGTCTTTAGTACGCAACCTTCTCACTTGACGATCCAAGATAGCCATCGTGGTTCACCTCTCTCGTACGATAACTCCCTTCCGTCACTTGGATATCATCCACGGGGAATACCGAGAAGGTCACCAATGCATTACGGCAAACACAGAAAAACCCCTGTACCCCTTCCACGGGGGAGTCAAAATGTTTTAACTTACCTCGTGTGTTCTCGTCCAACTCAAACCGCACCCGTTATTCTTTCCCCGTTTACTTTCCTTCAATCTTCAATTTTACATTTCAATCGCACCCTCAATAGCTTACCCAACATATACCTTTCGTACCCTTACTTACCCGCGTACTTTGTAGCTTCCAATATCGTCGGCCGCCCTCATCCGTTCTAGATGTCGTCTTTCCGCCGAAATCAAAGGTTAGTATAAGGAGTTTCATTTCCTATGACTTGCCTCGACCGCACGATCTTAGATATGAAAGAAAAGTAACATCCTAAGTGCCTTGTAAAGCCTTATTTATAGACGCGGTGCACAACACATCGATAAACAAAGCACTCTACCTCGATACGGTCTCGTAGACACCCCGAGACGAACTACTCTCGATACTACTTTGTCACGAGAATCTTCGAAACCCCAGAGGGCTGACTAAGGCCCGAGCCGGACACTCGTATACACCTCCGTTAACTATAATCGGCTCACAATTAGCATAATAAGGAACTTATTAATGGTACAAGTAATGACGTCAAGTCCCAAACCGTTTGTATATATACATATCACAACAACCCGAAGCTCTCGAGGAGTTACAACTTTCAATGATAACATCGTGTATAAGCCGGCAAGGTTATCATAATATAGGAACGTCCTGCCATACACGAGCCGACAAGGCTATCATAACACATACGCCTTCCAAAAACATACGTATATATATATCTACGCAGTTTCTATTGGAAAGGTCACACTTACGTAATGGAACGCCTAAAACATAAGTCATACGTAAGACTGAACAAGAACTATATACAACCCACACATATCTCTACAAACCTCTAAGAGTAACAATAGTATCATATGACGGGACAGGGCCCCGCCGTACCCCTAAATAAACATGTACATATATCAGAAGATCTGTGCCAAAAGTCTAGACTCCGGAACAACGGAGCACTCCAAGACAAACAGCGAGTAGAAATCCTAAACCGAGGGGTCACCAAAATGAGCATCCCAGATCGCGGGCATGAAACGCAGCCCCCCAAATTTCAAGTGGGGTTAGTACAGACATGTGACTGAGTACGTAAAGCATAAAATACAAGAACAGGATCATAATCCGAAATAAGGAGATAGAAAACAAGTACAATGACTGTGGATACCAAATGCTTGCTTTGAACACAATCATGCATGTCAATATAATATATCATATCCGGCCCATTATAAAGACTTTCAGGAATATGGTCAGCACTGCCTTGGCGCCATAACACATCATACCCGTAACACAAAGATAATCTCCCAGATTACAAAGATAACTCCGTATCACAAAGATAACTCCATAACACAAAGATAACACCATAACACAAGATAACACCATAACACAAAGATAACACCATAATAATATATATATATCAGACCCTGCCTCTAAGGCAGACTCGGTGAAGATGTAATACGTAATGCACAAACAGAGTAGCCGTGACCATATGCATATAAATCATCTTTGAGACCAATAGATAAGTAGACTAACCAACACTGAGTATCGTGACGATAGCTATATTAAGTAATTTTTTGAATATCATTACAGACCGTATCAAAATAAAACCTCGTGATCTTAGAGATGTATCAAATTAGTAAGGACAAATTATGAAAGTTATGGTCATTAATCAATGTAGAGTTTTTCAGAATAGAAACTTTCATGAATCATTTACTATTCGATCTACATAGGAAAACTCGAGCGGATGCGGCCCGACTATTTTAAGAATTCTAATATCAAGAAGTGAATAAGAATCATAATACATGTCAATTTATGAATAGATTTACCCCAAGTGTCTATCGTATCATACTTACATCTAGACATGCCAAAAGAAAGAAAGGGTAGGCTTTTTACATACCTTTAGCGTTTACTCGTAACACAACACGATATGCCGCTAATAGTGTCTCAACCTATATTAAGATGTCAAGAACTACGATTAAACTACGAAGAGGTTCAAAACGCATTCTAATGTTAGTAACTCCTTTCTAGACAATTAGACTTACGTTTCACTTATATTCAATCCAACTACACACAACCAAGCCAACATCATTAATCATGCAGTATTCAAGTATCAACCCGAGACTATTCAAACATGACTCGAGGACACTCCAAGCCCCCATACAACATTCCAAAACAGCCTAACCAACTCACAATGCGACATATAATCTTCCAAGTTCGACAAGAACAACAACACATTCTTCCCTTCCAATTTCATAAAGTATACCAACAACCACACGTTAACAACATCATTTACATAAGTGAAAGAAACTATATTAACATCATATTAGCTTCTACAAATGTACCACAAACAATTATAACTCCAACTTGAATCATTAAACCTTCATTCTTACCATACAATCCAACAACAACAACCAAAATACCAAGTAAAATCAATTCATCTCTCTCTACACACAAAACTCCCTACACAAATTACTACCAACATATATTTTCACAAATTTTATCCATAACTACACATTGCTGAACACGCCTCAAACCATCCTCCATACATGAAAAAGGAGATTAAACCTTACTTAATCACTTGACTTCTCAAATTGCTAGAATTTGTGCCTTGAATTTACACTTGTTCTTGTTGCTCCAATGAATACTCCATGTTGTTATACACCTTCTAAGTAGTTGAAATACTTGAAGAAAACTTTTTTTTTTATCAACACAAAGACCCCACCCGGCTGCCCATGGCCGAGTTTCCCTCTCTATCTCTTAGTTTTCTTGTTTTCTAAGATGAAAAAGACTTGGATAGTTGATGAATGAATCATCAATTTACTATATATAGGAAGTCCATGTGTCCATAAACCCACCCAAAGTGAGCCAATTACACTTGGCCATGTCACGGTGGGCCACACGACCACTATGGCTTAATTAAATGAATAATTAAACTTTTAATCCCACTTAATAATATAATATTGGTTAATTAATCCCTACCCCCATTAATATTTCTATACCAAGTAAAATTTATACGCAACTCCTTGCATTGAGACAAAAATCGGTTAAAAGTCCTACTTCGTATCCCAAAAATAGTCTTGTCCTTAACTTGTCGCGATTAGCTTTAGAATATCCCAATGTTTAAAAATACGAGATATAACAGCGGACTGGCCCGAATATCTAGAATACCGTTGCCGCTGGCCCCCTATACTCACTACTAGCACCGCATCTGCCTTTGCTCGTTCCCTATCAATATCGCGCTCACCCCTCTACGGTTATTGCTGCTCTTCTGAATTCTGGGCGTGGCCTGAATACGGGAGATGTCCATCCCCTCCTGTAGTGAAGCTGTCAAATAATCCTTGAACAAATGTAGCCCTAGGCCACTCACAAATCTATGTACTCTGTCACCATAGTTGGAGCATATCTAGCCGATCAATTAAAGTGAAGGCTATACTCCCGGGCACTCATATTTCCTTGCTTAAGATTCAAGAATTTATCAGCTCTGCCCCGATGGACCTCGGGTGGCAAATAATGACAAAGGAAAGCTTTCACTAACTCTTGCCAAACTGGGGGAGGTGCATCCTCTCCTCTTGAAGAAATCCAATTATTGTACCAAAGGACCGTTACATCCCGGAGTCTATAAGATGCCAACTCCACAGATTCAGTATTGGAGGCATGGATGATTCTCAACATCCTCAACATTTCATCTATAAAATCTTGCGGGTCTTCATCCGGCTTCGATCCGAAAAATTATAGGGGATTTAAACTCATGAAGTCACGGGCCCTTGCACTAGTGGCTCTATCACCGGGACTCATACTTTGCCGTTGAGCTTGAGCGAAAACCAACTGAGTCAATAACTAAATGGCCTTATCATCTGTTGATCCAAGCACCAGCGGGAGGAACTCGGAGGCATAGGTGAGGCCGGAGTAGACCCCTCCTTGTCCTTCTAGAATAGGTGGAGTGTGAGAGGTATTGGATAGAGCCTCATTATGGGATTCACCTTCTTCTACATTCATTGGCGGCTCCCTTTCCATCCGTCTTTCTGTCGTAGCCTTGCCCTTCTGGGCGGCTGTGGCTTTTCTCTTTACCGGCATCGCTAAAATCATAACGCACAATTAGAGAAAAGAAAATTTTATAACATGGCTCTACGCACAATCTAATAAGAAGAAAGATGGTCATTTTTCCTAAATGCCCCCGCAGCCTCTCATTTATAAGTCATGGGCATGCTTCACACCTATAAACAAGACTCATCGGATACTGTACCGTAGACACAATTCCTAGGATTCGAATCGGCTATGATACCACTTTTGCCACAACCTAACTAGGGGCCATGACGGGTACCCATAGCTAACTACCGAGCATCACTCATTATGCTAATCATCATACCAACCCAAAAAACAATCCCCAAGGCAACACAAAATATAAAAATTATTTACCCCTAAAAAAAGAAACAAATATATAACCCATGTGTCCATGGGCAATTACTTTTCC
>NW_026713820.1:0-25754 GCF_029784015.1 Lycium ferocissimum | reverse complement strand
AAACCGTTTGGTCCAGTTTAGAGAGATTTTGGGACAGTCGGGGTCTAGAGTGTGGGCCAAAAAAGATTTCCCCCGGTTTTGATGTTTTTTTTTTTCGGGCCCCTCAATTTTTAAAAAATGCGTTTATTGAAAACACGAAAAGAATTTAAAAAAAATTACTATGTACTTTACTTTTCCCTAGAATCCGGAAAACGTGTGGTACTAAGAGCCCGGGGGTTTCCCCCAAAATAGGGGGGTGGTGCCATCCCCCAAAAGTCGGGGGTGGATGTTCACTTTTGTGAATTATTTCTTGTCCGGTATACGTTATTCTCGCCTTTTCGTTAAGGGAAGGGTGCCCCCGGCACTTCGGGCCCCGGGGGTTGGGTCGTGACAAAAGTTGTATCGAAGCGGTTGGTCCCTCGGATTGTCTACGAGCATCGTGTGTGCGCAGTCTTGTTTATGGTGTGAACACACTCATAAACAAGAGCCGCGGGCATTTAAGGAATCGGGACCCTTTTACTGTCTTAGATCGTGCGATAGGAGGCAAGTAATAGGAAATGAAATTTCTTATACTAACTACGATTTCAGAGTAAGGACGACACCATTGTACGAAGAAAACGATTGACGACATTGGAAGATACAAAGCGCGTAGGTAAATAAAGGTATGAAAGATATATGTCGGGTAAGATATTGAAGTATGATCGAAATGTAACGTTGAAAACCAAAAGGGAAAGTAAACAGGGAAGTGCAACAGGTGCGGTTCGAATTAGATATATAGGTGAGGTAAGTCCCTCGTTTTCATGCGTTATCTTGGGAATACCGGGGAGCCCCGTACGTGATGATATGATATGATATGTATATACGTGTTGGCCCTATGAGGCATTTGTTGGTATTTCGTGTATAGGTTTTGAGATAGTAAGAAACATGTGGGAAGCTTTCTGTAGAAATTTTTTCCGAAATAAAACAAGAATGAGGTATGGTTATAATATGCCTTGAAAGGTCGTGTTATTAGTAAGGATAGAATTTGACTAAGTTGCAATGCAAGCTCGACCTTGAAAAAATAAGTTAGCGAGTTAGCGGCGATAGCAATCGGGAGGTTGATATTGATATGGGTAAAGAGGAATTTGGAAAAGGTTTGCGATGGTAAGAGATGATTTAGAAGAAGTTGGCAAATTATAATAGAGTGTCATATTAAGGTTTACCAATTGAATTGATAAGCGGGCTAAATTATGACGAGATTATAGCCGAAGAAATAATAGCACAATTGAGACCGAGTACGAAAGAAAAAAAAAGAGAGAATTGTGACGGATACGATATGTACCGACAAGACAACAGAGATATTAAAGAGGTGATTGACCGGAAAGGGCAAAAAAGTTAAGAAGTGCGACACTATAAGGCCGATTACGAACAAGATATTATGTGAATATAGTAAGGAATGTTATGAAAATGAGAAAGGCTTAGCGAGAAAGTGACTAATAGATATGACGTGATCTGTATGACTAAAGTATAAAGGTGGGCTATCGACAAAAAAATCAAACAAAAGGGGGAAATTTATAAAGTCTTCTGTAGGGAAAGTATAGAATAGAAACTACGAGATAATGGAAACGATAGCGGGCAAAAAAAAAAGAGAAGGGGATTAATTGGAAGGAAAGAGATAAAAAGGAAACGCGGGTAAGATAACAGCGCAGTAATAGGTGATGACACATGTAGCCGTGAATATGAGTGTTATCAGCGACGGAACTGTGAAAGACCAGATTATAGCGAGACGAACTTGGAGTGTTTGTGAGTGGGCTAGAAGCCTATGTTGGGCATACAGTAAGTGTAAAAGGCATAGAGGACAAGGGTACCCCGGCACAAGACTTCACCTCAAAATAATGTGGAACCCCTAAGCGACAAAGACGGTAGGCTTAAGGAACCGATGCAGTGCAATATAATTTCACCAAAAGAAACGCAGGGACGTAGGTTGAGGTAAAAAATACTACTTCAAGGGAACTTGGGACACTCGTCGTTGGGATAACGGAAATTTTTTAACCGAGAATTTGGAATAACTACGAGTATTAAACAATTATTGGGTCGAAGTAAGACTACTTTTAATTCGGCGGGAGATGTGTTACGAGGCGTTTCGGAATCAAGACCCACTACTCCAGATTATGTCCGAAGGTCATGTGGCAAGGTCGACGCGGTCATATTGGCGTTAGAGCATCGAATTTCATCGTAGTTCCAAAGTTAAGCGTCTTTGAGTGGGGAGCAATTTTAGGATGGGTGACCCACAGGAAGTTTTTGGGAAGTCTTGCGAATTTAGGACGTAAGGAACAAATGAGAAGCTAGGTTAATCTAGGAAAATTAGAGTACGCAGCGGCGTAAACCTCAAGAGGTCGTGCAGAACGAGGCAGACTGAACTAGTGAAAAAAAGAAAGAAGGTGCATCACAATTTTAGAAACAGGGTAAGTCGAATTGTGTTGGAAATATTTTGTGGATAAAATGGTAGCGATTATGTGCTTATGTATATGGTATCCCATACATGGCTATATCGAATCCCAGCAATCGATGTTGTAACATATTGGAAGGCATGAATCGGACAGGGTAATGAAGTTCAAGTGAAAGAAAATAAAATGGCACAAATGTTATAAGGCAAGCTTATGCCGTTTTCACTGCAAGTTAAGCTTGGAAAGTTCTAACACAATGATATTTTAGGAAAGGACGGAAGCGAGTAAACAGAAGGCAAGGTGACCTTAATGTCGGAAAAGGTGAAAGGGTAAGGAACAGGAAAGAGTGAAGCCTCCAAGAGAGACGACGGGCAAAGCACGGCACTAATTGGATAAAAATTCGAGGTTAGGCGTGTGAAAGGGATAGAGTGTGGTAGTATGGGACAAGAAGAGGAAGGTATGAGGTTAGCGAACAGACTTCAACAAGTGGAACGAAAGAACAATGACCATAACGAAAAATGAGAAGTAAAGGAAACAAGAATAGGTCATGCAGCGGTGCTAAGAAATTCCTAACCCTCGAAGAATAAGTGCCAAAGGCGACAGATATAAAAAAAAAAAAAAAAACTATTGGTGCATTAGAACCCCCTTAATAAAGGGGAGAAGAACATATTGGACTTGAAGGGGAATTTATTAGCTTGGAGCTAGAATTCAAAACGATCACCAATACAAGGGAATTGAACACACGTATTGCGCTATAAGAGAATCGAAAAGGAGTAAGGATTTTCGTTGCCCTATGCTTTTAGGTTGTAGGGTGAGGTTTGAGGGACAAAGGTTAGAGAAACAGTTGTGGCAAAAATCTTAAGGAGAGGTTGTAACGAGAGCCCAAAGATTTAGTTGGAACTCGGATTATGAGTTGCCATAAGTGTAGTGGTACCGTAAAGGATAGCGAAGGGTGCAGAGCCATTACGTGTATACCTACTTTAGATCGGGGGAAAATAGTCCAGAGAAGGAATCAGGAGGAATAGTTTGAAGGACATAACCATTGTACGCACTAGCGACAAAATTAGGTTGGGTGAGCATTCGGAATGTAAACGGTAAAGGGTAACAAAGGCATAAGGACTGATGACGCTGATTGTTAAACCGCAAGGAGTCGGTACAGGAGCATATTCAAGACCACGTATCCAGTTAAAGGATATGCGCGATTATATAGAGAAACTTCATAAAGCTCCCACATCTATGATCTCAGACGGAGAAGCTCAATTACAGCCAACTTCTGGAGGTCACTCCAGAAAGGATGAGGTCACAGATGAATCTCGACGCAGTATGCCACTCTCAGACTAACGGATAAACCAAGCGTGCTATTCAGACGTTAAGGAACATGCTGCGGGCCTACGTTGCTGATCTTCGAGGCAGCTGAGATGATTATTTGCCACTTGCGAGTTCGAATATAATAATACCTACCATTCTGGCATCCGGTCTACCACGTGTTAACGCTTCGCGAATGCATTGGTGACTTCTCCAAAGTACGTCCTATAAGTGATATCCAGGCGACAGAGGAATTAGCCTACGAGGAACAGCCTATAACTATACTGAGTCGTCCGGTGAGAAGATTACGTACCACAGGCGTAACTTTCGTTAAGGTATTGTGGCGGAACAATGGCCGAGAAAAGATGCAGAATACGTGTCCCTACTTGTCTCCTATGCGTACAAGCAATCTAATTCCTAAATTGGTTACGTTGATGGATAAAGGAGCTAGATGTGACAGCGATAAAAAGAGGACTCTCCCCCGAAGCATTTATAAGACCCCATAAGATTAGTTTAACATTCGAGGACGAATGTTCTAAAGGGGGGAGGATGTTATATCCCGTATTTTGTACATCGGGACAATTCGAGTTAACCATGGAAAGTTAAGGACAAGACCATTTCGGGATACGAGGTTGAGAAATTTTGACCTTCGATTTTGTTTTAATGCACAAGTTGCATATTCATCTTTTCATTGGTATGGAATGTTAAGGGTAAATTTGGAATAAGGAAAATTTGGGACTAAAAGATGAATTATGGAAAGTTAGACATTTCATGAAAATTTGGGGCTAAAAGTGCAATATGGACAAATTTAATGTTCATGAAATTAAAATCCATATGGCCATGCACATGACTTGTGGGCCATGGGCCACATGGATATATAATACAAGTTATAAAGATGACTAATAAGTCATCTTCATCATTTTCTACTTAGGAAATTTCAAGAAACATGGAGAAGGAGAAAAAAAGGGGTGGTTCGGCCAAGCATGGCTGAATTTGGCCATGAGAAGTTGATGGAAAAAAAATATTTTCTCCTAGGTTTTCAACTAATTGGAAGGTGCTAAACAACATGGAATAATTGTTAGAACAAGAAAATCCTTGGTTCATGCAAATTCTCAACCCAAGCTAAGTGAAGAACAAAGTGGAAAAAGGTGAGGTTTAATCTTCCTTACATGTTTTATAGGTGTTTGTGCATGTTGTGGAGTGTAGAAATGAATGAAATTCATGAAAATGTAGATGTTGATGTTGAACCGTGCATATTGAGGTTGTGGCCGAATGGTGGCTGTTTTGTGGAACATGATGAACAAATTTTATTTAGTATTTTTTTTGTTGTTGTTGCATGCATTGTATGATGAAAATGATGGTTAAATGATTCAAATGGATGTTGGAATTGTTTGTAGGTTGATGGAGAAGGTAATGGAATTTTAATATAGTTTTTGTATTATTGTGGTTAATGTTGTGAATGTGTGGAATGTTGGTGTAGTTTATGAATTTGGAGGAGAAGAATGTGTGTTGGATTGTTCTCGGGTTTGGAGGGGAATTCGGGTGAGTTGGAGTGATATTTGGGTTGTTTGAAATATTGTGTGAATTGTCTAAAGTGTTCTTGAATATTGTTTGTATCGATTCGGGTTAGCATTTGAATGTATAAGCGTTGATATTGGTTTGAATGTAAGTGATTGAGTTGAATATAATGCAATGTTGTTGAATCATATGGAAAAGAGTTATTGACGTTGGAATGCGTTTTGAATTGATTGTTGATGTCGTTAGTATGGTTGTTGGTATTGTTGTTGAAGATTTAGCCGAGTTGAAATCTCGGGGATGTTGAATTTACAGGGGAGATGCTGCCCAAATTTCTGTAAATGGAGTGCTAGTTTAGAATTGGGTTTCTAAGAGCTTACGACTAATGTTTGGCGTCTAATGATGTTATTGTAGATTTTGGAGAAGCCAAGACGTAAGTTTGGATTAATTTAAGAAGCGGACGAGGTATGTGAAGCTTACCCTTTCTTTCTTGTGGCATGTCTTAGTCGTAAGTAGATTGTGATACGAGTCTCGGGGAAACTCCATTCTTAAGGTCCGAGCTTGTGTGCGGTTCTTATTCATTTCTTAATGTTGGCTCTCTTAATGCAGTCGAACCATGATCCTTATGATTCTACATGATTTGGTTTCAAAGATCTTATAAAGATTTTTATTCCAAAAAGGTTTCGTAACTACGAACAATCGTAACTTTCACAGACGAGCTCGGATCGCTTCGAAATGTTCGCGGGAGATTCTATAATGGATAAGGTCTCCAACTTTCATAAATGTACCCGGATTGGTTCGATACTCGTCCGTGGGCCCCGAGACTCTCCTTTGTGTGGTACTAACGACTTTTGAAAGGATTTAGTGTAACGATCGCTTTAACCCTCGAGCGGCGATTACTTATTTCTCTAACGAGTTTATAATGATGATTATGCCCTTAAGTTCTATAAGTTACTTCATATAATTTAATACGTATCTACGAGTCCTAATGTCACACCCTAGTTTCTGTTAGGGCGTGATGGGCACCCGAAATCACCAATTTCCATAGGGACAACAACAATACGTTTCTTTCTTCCAAATTCATCAATGACACCAATAGTCCATATATTCACAACATTATTTTCATAAATTCAAGAAAGCATACTAGGACCACATTACGTTCTAAATCAGCCCACACAATTATAACTCCAACTTGGATCATTAAACTTTCGTTTTGCATCATAGAATCCATCACAACAACCAAAAATGCTAGGTAAATTTGATTCATTTTTCCTACACCTAGGCAGCCCACTCACGGCCACACACCCACACACAACATTTCAAGATTTTCATCCATTTCCATACGCTACAACACGTCCAAAACATCCATAAAACATGTAAAGGAGGATTGAACCTTACCTCTTCCTTCCACTTCTTCCATTCGGCTAGGACCTTCCATAGCTAAAACGAATGGTTTCCTCGTTCCAACAACTACTCCACGTCGACGAGACCTTCCAATTAGTAGAGAAGCTTGAAGAAAATATTTTTTTCATGATCCATCTCATGGGGCTGGTTCGTAGCCCTCTCTTGGCCATTCTCTCCTTCTTCTTTTTTCTTTTCTCTTGAACTCTCTAGACCTTGCCAAATGAAGAATTGGTCTTCCTTTTCATAACTTATTCATATATATATATATATATATATATATATATATATATATATATATATATGTAAAATGGGTGCACATGGCCGGTCATGTGCACTCTCTTTTTTTTTTTTCTTTTTCTCCAATTTTCTAGAAATTTCCAAGAGATGAAAATAATGAAGGTGACTTAATAATTCATCCAATACTACACATATTTTTCATACATGTAGACTATGGCCCACAAGTCATGTGCATGGCCACATGGTTATTTTTTTTTCATGAATTTAAATTCCAACACTTCACTTTTGGCCCCAAATTTTCATGAAATGTCTAACTTTCCATCCAACCAAATTCATAAGCACTTATGCGTTAAAACAAAGTCGGAAAATAGTCTTATTCTTAACTCGTCGCACCCAACTTAAAAAAATATTCCGTCGTACAAAATGCGAGATATAACACCTAAAGTTCTATTTAATATTTCTTCGAACGACAATCGGAAGAAACTTGAGTTGACTATCGCCTTGGTTTTAAATGATAATTCACTTTGATTATTGTATGAGTTTTTGAAAAATGTTTTAAACTGCATATAGTCTCCCACGACTCTGCTCGCGCATATGGTTACTATATCCTTCACCGAGTCCCGGGCCGGTTATGTTTCGTGCGCACTTTGATATATTCGGAGTATGATGTGTCCGTACGCCGAGTCACCTTTGGCCGGGCACCGTGTATATTTGGCGTTATGGGGTGTTACGGCGTTATGATGTGATATGATATGTCGGGTGTCGCAGATATGAAATCTTCTGGAGTATGATGTGGCGTGGCGCCAACGACGGGCGGGCAACCACCGTTCTAAGAGCCCTATGCATGATTTGTATTTTTATGAGTAAGCATTTTGATATTTTGAATATTGAATTTACTTTCCGTACTACGGTTTTGATTATGATCTTGTTCACTATATTTCATGCTTTGCATACTCGGTACATATTCCGCATCGACCCCTTTCTTCGGGGTCGCGTTTCATGCCGCGCGGCAGCGGATACTTATTTGGAGGATCCACCGGCTTAGGATTCTGTTCGGCCGTTTTTGGAGCACTCCCTTGTTCGGAGCCTATACTTTGATCCAAATTTTTTGTTATTATATATATATGTATATGTTTGTTCACGGGTATGGCGGGGCCCTGTCCCGTCATATGATTCTGTTATGACTCTTAGAGGTCTGTAGATATATATGTGTGGGTTATGGGTACTCACTATTCAGTTGTGTCTGTGTGATTTGTGATTTGGACGTCCCCCTATACTATGACAGCCTTATCAGCTTATATGTGATACTATTTACCGGAAGTTGTGACAGCGATATGTATATGTATATTTGTGACAGCTTTGGGGTGATGTTCCACTTTTCTGTGAATATAAGTTACTTGTACCGGTATACGTTATTCGTACGCCATTTCTGATTAATGGGTGTGTACGGGTGGCCAGGTCGGGCACTAGTCGCGGCCTATGGGGTTGGGTCGTGACACACACAACCAAGAATTCATCAAAAGAAAGCATTACGTACCTGAAGACAACGGTGGCTCCGTCTGAACCTCTTTTGGGAGTGGAAACAAATGTGGATACCTGGACATCATATCTTCCTCGGCTTCCTAAGTCATTTCTTCTCTATTATTGTTTCTCCATAGAACTTTAACTGAAGCTACATCTTTGGTTCTTAATCTTCGAACTTGGCTATCTAGAATAGCAACGGGAATTTCTACGTAGGATAATTGCTTGGTGACCAGGACATCATCTATGGATAAAACTCTGGAAGGGTCTCCAATGTACTTGCAAAGCATTGATACATGGAAAACAAGATGAACTGACTCCAAGTCCGAATGTAGATCTAGCTCATAAGCAACTTGACCAACTTTAAGTAACCTTGTAATTCCCAATATACCGAGGACTAAGCTTACCATTTTTATCAAATCTCATCACACCTTTCATAGGTGACACCTTCAAGAATCCCCAGTCATTAAATTGGAATTCTAGGTCTCGTCGGCTATTGTCCGCATAAGATTTATGTCGACTTTGGCTGTCAATAATCGATCCTGAATAAGCTTGATTTTCCACTGTTTGCTAGATCAAATCTAGCCCTATTAACTTAGTTTCTCGTACTTCGAATTAGTTTCCCGTACTTCGAACCATCCAATTGGTGATCTACACTTCCGCCCATATAAAGCCTCATATGGAGCCATCTGAATACTGGAATGATAACTATTGTTATAAGTGAACTCAATAAGTGGTAAGTAATCATCCCAACTACCTCCAAAATCTAACACACATGCCGGTAGCATATCCTCGAGAGTCTGAATGGTAGGCTCAGCTTGTTTATCAGTTTGTGAATGAAATGTTTTGCTAAGACTCACCTGAGTCCCCAGACTTTCTTGGAAAGACTTCCGTAAATTAGGCGTTGTAAATTGTGCTCCTCTATCAGAAATAATGGATACTGGAACACCATGGAGTCGTACAATCTCTTTGATATAAAGCTTTGTATAATCTTCAACTGAGTATGTAGTTCTGACAGGCAGAAAATGAGCTGACTTTGTGAGTCTATCCACAATCACCCATATAGAATCATACTGACGCCGATAATGAGGCAAGCCTGTAATGAAATCCATATTAACTACTTCCCATTTCCAAGTTGAAATTTCCATGGCTTGCAACAATCCCTCAGGTTTCTGATGCTCGATCTTCCCTTGTTGATAATTTGGACACTGAGCTACGAACTCCGCTATGTCTCTCTTCATTCCATCCCGCCAATAAATTTACTTAATATCATGATACAGCTTTGTCGCTCCCGGATGGACAGAATAACGGGAACAATAGGCTCCTTCAAAAATGCGTGACGTAACCCTGCAACATCGGGAACACATAGTCTGTCTTGATATCTAAGAACTCAATTTGCAGAAATCTCAAATGGTGACTTTTTTTCTAAGGAAGTGTATTTTTGTAATGAAATAATATGGGATCCTTATATTGGCGCTCTTTCGTCTCCACTACTAAAGACGAAACAACTAAATTCAGAATAGCAACCCCCGTATTGCCCGAGTCCATTATTCAAACTCTCAAGCTAGCTAACAGCTGAAGCTCATGAGCTAACTCTCTCTTCTCCAATTGGACATCACATAAGCTACCCATGGAGCTACAGCCAAGAGCATCTGCTACAACTTTCGCTTTTCCCGGATGATATAAGATGCTAACATCATAATCTTTCAATAGTTCCAACCATCACCTTTGCTGCAAATTTAACTCATTCTGCTTGAAAATATACTGGAGGCTCTTATGGTCTGTATAAATATTGACATGAACGCAATACAAATAATGTCTCCACATCTTCAATGCATGAATCACCGCAGCTAGCTCTAAATCATGGGTCGGGTAGTTTTGCTCGTGTTTTCGTGGCGGTCTCAAAGAATAAGCAATAAATTTACCGTGTTGCATCAATACGCACCGTAATCTGACACCCGAAGCATCGCAAAAGATAACATAACCTTCCGACCCTTTTGGAAGTGTCAGAACCGGGGTTGAAGTCAATCTATTCTTCAACTCCTGGAAATTGCCCTCACAAGCATTCGTCCACTGAAATTTAGCTGATTTCTGAGTCAGCTTCGTCAGTGGTGCAGAAATAGAAGAAAATTCTTCTACAAATCTTCTGTAATAACCAGCCAAACCCAAAAAACTACGAACTTCAGTAGGTGTTGTAGAGCTTGGCCAAGTCTTTACAACTTCAATCTTCTGGGTATCCACCCGAATACCATCAGATAAAATAATATGGCCCAGAAAAGTCATAGAATTCAACCAGAACTCACATTTGAAACATTTTGCTTAAAATTTCGAGCCTGAAGAATTCTATGGACAACACATAAATGATCTATATGCTCTATCTCGGACTCAGAATATACTAGGATATCATCGATGAACACAATCACAAACGAATCTAGGAAAGGCCTGAATACACTAGTCATCAAATCCGTGAATACCGCTGGTGCATTAGTCAATCTGAATGACATTACCGGAAACTCGAAATGACCATATCTAGTTCTGAAGGCTGTCTTGGGAATGTACTTCTCACTAACTCTCACCTGGTGGTACCCTGATCTCAAATCTATCTTTGAGGACCATTTGGCACCCTGCAAGTGATCAAATAAATCATCAATCCTCAGAAGTGCATAATTGTTCTTTATCTTCACCTTGTTCAACTGTCTGTAATTGATACACATTCTCAAGGAGCCATCTTTCTTTCTTACAAACAACACAGGTGCTCCCCACGGCGATGAACTAGGCCTAATAAAGCCTTTTTCTAGCAAATCTTTTAATTGCTCCTTCAACTCCTTCAATTCTGCAGGTGCCATTGTATAAAGAGGGATCGATATTGGCTTAGTATCTAGTAGCACATCAATGGCAAAATCAATCTCTTGTTCTGGTGGGAGACCTTGAAGATCGTCCGAGAATACATCCGAAAACTCATTCACTACTGGAACAGGCTAAAGTGTCAGTGGCTTTGCTTCCGTATCCTGAACTCGCACTAGATGATAAATGCAACTTTTAGCAACCATCTTCCTTGCCTTGAGGTAGGAAATAAACCTACCTCTTGGAGACGCGGTATTACCCTCCATTTTAAAACTAGTTCTCCTGGAATTAGAAACGAACCATTTTTTTCCTACAGTCAACATAGGCATAACAGGAAGCCAACCAATCCATACCCATAATAACATTAAAATCTACAATATTTAAATCACAATAACATCAAAATCTACAATATTTAAATCAATCAAATCAGCCATAGTATGACGGTCACCGACTACAACCACACAATTTCTATATTCTCGTCTACCTATCGCTGAGTCACCAACGGGTGTAAACACTTCCAAAGGTTTAATTGACTCAGGTTTCACCGCAAATCGACCGACAATATAAGGAGTAACATATGATAATGTAGAACCTAGATCAATCAATGCATATACATCGTGAGAGAATACTGATAATATAACTGTGACAACTTCAGGGGAGGACTCAAGATCCTGTCGTCCAGCCAGAGCATGGATACGGTGCTGAGGACCACTCATACTGGACGCTCCTCCTCTACCTCTACTACAGCCTGCTGGTATCTATAAGCCTTGCCCCAGAGGGCATACAGATGATGATGAACCACCTGCTAATTCTGTGGGCTAGACCATACCTCTACCACCTCTCGATGGATAATCACACATATTATGGCCTGGCTGACTGTAAGCATAACAAACATTTGAACCTAATCGGCATTGTCCCCAATGTAATTGACCATACTAAGTATATCGTGTTAAGGGCAGTCTCATCTGGTCTCAATCACCTCTATACTAAGAACTCGAAGCTCTGACTCGGACTGAAATGAATAGGTCGATCAAATCTTTGACCAGCAAATCGTGGAGGTGCACTAGTCCTGAAGTGAGGCCGTCAAATAGTCATCAATCAAATGTGGCCCCAAACCACTCACAAATCGGTGAATGCGATCTCCTATGTCAGCCAACATAGCTAGAGCATACCTAGCCAAAGAATTAAAATGAAGGCCATACTCTCGGACACTCAGGTTCCCCTGTCTGAGGTTCAAGAATTTATTAGCTCTAGCCCGTCGAACCTCTTACAGCAAATAGTGTGGGATAAAAGCATCCACAAACTCCTGCCATGCCCGTGGAGGTACTATTACCCCTTTAGAAGGCATCCAGATTGTATACCAATGCACAACAACATCCCATAATCTATAAGAGGCCAACTTTACCGACTCAACATCCGAAGCATGCATTACTTGTAACGTTCTCAACATTTCATCTTTGAAGTTCTGCGGGTCCTCATCCGATTTTGACCCAAAGAATTCTGAGGGATCTAAATTAATGAAATCACGGATTCTGGCACTGACAACTCTGCCACCATGATCTGTACCCATTTTGCTCGGCCCGAGCGGCTACTAATTGGGTCGACGGCGAATAGCCTCCCTCATTTTCCGACCTGAGGCATCAAGTGGAGGAACCGGGGGTACTGGAGCTGGAGCTGAGGCTCCTCTCTTCTCCTCTGATGTGGATGAAGTGTGAGAGAACCGAGATGGAACCTAATTCTGGGACTCACTGTTATATCCCGCATTTTGTACGTCGGAATATTTTAAGACAATTGCGGGAAGTTAAGGACAAGACCATCTTCAAAAAATTATCTTAGTGCATAAGTTGGTTATGAATATTATTTATGAATATTATTGGACGGAAATATTGAGAAAGGCTAGGGGCAAGAAGAGAAATTCGTAAAATGGGCCGTGGAAATAATGCGGAAGGTCAGGGACAAAATGGTAATATGGAGAAAAGTCGAGGGGTAAAACGGGAATTTCACATGAGTCTCTTGAATGTTCCAAAAAGGTCATATTGACCATGTGGAGAAAAAAGATGACAAAATAGGTCATCTTTGCCATGGAAAAATAAAGAAAATTCTAGAAAAATAAAAGGAAGGAAAAGAAAAGAAAAATCTAGAGAGGGGCATGTGCCCCTCACATGGCCATGAGAATTATATATATAAAGATGAGGGAGTTCATCTTTTAATTGAAGAGTGGGAGAAAGAAAGAAAGAAAGAAAAAAAAAAGAAGATGAAGAGAGAATATAGTAGTTTCGGCCAAGGCAAGAAAATTGAGGCCATGGAAATTGATCAAGGAAAAATTATTTCTCCTAGCATTCCTACCAATTCAAGGGTCCTCTTTAACATGGTATAATTTTTGGAGCAAGAAAACCATTCATACTTGCAAGTTCAGGACTTTAACCAAGAGAGAAGTTGAATGGAAAAAGGTAAGAACCAACTTCCTTTTAAATGTTATGAATGTTTGGTGTATGTATAGGTTGAAGAAATGGATGAAACATATGAAAATATGTGTGTTGCATGTTGGCCGAATACATGTGTTGTGTTGGAGTGAAGTGATGAATTAATATCATTTAGTAATTTGATTGTTGAGTTGTGGATGTTAGTTGTAGCCGTGTATTTGTGTTGCATGGATTGGTCGTGGTGATGTGTGGTGTTGCATGGAAAGAATGGATTGATCCTATGTAGAGTGTTGTTGTTGTCGTAATTTATGAGAAGATGAGAATTCAAGAAAATATGCATGTAGTACATGTAGCATGTTGGTTGTTATTGAAATGCCAAGAAATAAGTGAAAAATTCATGGAGGCATGTATAAAGTGTGTGGTGGCCGTGTGGCCCTTGTTTGGTGTAGGAGAAAATGAATCAATTCTAGTTGGCATTTTGATTGTTATGTTGTTGTTGTAATGTAAAGGGATGGATAAAGGTGCATGAAAACATGTAAGAAGTGACTATGGTCGAAATGGGTGTTTTGGTAAGTTAGTGTTAATTAATGTAATTCGACATCCTAGTTGTTGTCATTATGGATTATGTGACGTTGAATGAAGAATGTGGTTGAAGTCAATGAATATAGATGGTAATGAAATGTATGGTTGTTGTTAAATTTGAAGGTTTCGGGTGAAGTAGTATGCCGATTGATTCGATGGAACAGTATGTGAATTGAATTGAATTGAGTTGAATTGAATTGAATTGAATGCTGAAGTGTTGCTAGAATAACTATTGGTATTGTTGATAATTTGGCCGGGTTGAATTCCCGGATTGTTGTTAATGGATGAATTGGGCCGAGCCACGTTCTCGGGACGGTATATTTATAGGGGAGATGCTTTTTAAAATTCCGGCGGACCATAAGTGAAGGAACTTGAGAAGTTATGACAAGTATATGTCAATGAATCTAATCGTTGCATCAATTTTCTTGAATGTAGACTAGCGGAACCAAGCTTGGATGAATAAGCATAGCTAGTAAGGCGCGGCGCAGGTATGTTAAGGCTAAGCCCTTTTCTTTCTACGGCATGAATCACATAATGAAATATTATAAATGCTCCCATAACGACCTTATTTTTTTCAAAGTTAGAATTTATGATTTCAAAACATGATTTCTTCTTGAAAGTTATAAATGTTTTCAAAAATATTCATTTTCTCCAAAATCCAAGTTTTACGTTTTGATAGTTTTCATAACTAATTCAAGTTGAATTTGTAATTGTATGGGCTGTTTTGGAAGTTAATGTATTTCTAATATAGTTTCTTGAATTTATGGGAATGATGTTGTTAACATGCGGATTATTGATGTAGTTTGTGAATTTGGAAGTAAGGAATGTGTTGTTGTTGTTCCTATAGGAATCGGAAGGTTTTGGGTGATGTTGTAAGTTGGTTGTGCCGTTTGGAATGTTGTGTGGATTGTTTGAAATATTCTTGGGTTTTGTTTGAATAGTTTCGGATTGGTATTTGGATGTATGAGCATTAAAGTTGGCTTAATGGTATGTGGTTATTTGAAATAAATGGAATGTTGTCGAATTATGTAGAAATGAGTTATTGACGTTAGAATGCATTTTGAATTAATTATTGATGTTGTTAGTATGGTCGTTGGTATTGTTGTTGGAGATTTGGCCGAGTTGAATTCTCGGGGTTGTTGACTTTGTAGGGAAAATGCTGCCCAAATTTCTGTAAAGGAAATGCTAACTTAGAATTGGATTTCTAAGCACTTATGACTAATGTTTGGCGCTAAATGATGTTATTATAGATTTTGAGAAGTCGAGACTTGAATTCAGATTAGCTTAGGAAGCAGACAAGGTATGTAAAGCTTAACCCTTCCTTCTTTTGGCATGCCTTAGTTGTAAATAGGCTATGACACGAGCCTCGAGAAAATTCTATTCTTGCGATCCGAGTATGCCTACGGTTCTTATTTGCATTTTATCTTTGACATTCGTAATGTGATGGAATAATGGCCCTTATGTCTTTGGAATGATTGGTTTTCAAATGTTGCATAAAAAGTTTTGTTCTTAAAAAGTTCTACGTCGGAAAAAGGGCCGTAACTCTCGTAGACAGAACCGAATCGCCTCGATATGTTCGTAGGAGGTTTTATAGCATACGATGACTATGTCTTTCATAGGCGGGCCCGGATTGGGTGAACGCTCGTCCGTGGGTCCCGCAACTTTTCTTTGTATAGTTCTGACGACCTTTGAAAGAACTTAATGTGGCTATGATTCCGACCCCCGAGTATGATTACTTATTTATCTGTCGAGTTTGAAATGAGGATTTCTATGCATATGATTTTGATACGTAACCATAATTTCTAAAGTTCTATTTGATATGTTCCCGAGTGGCATTCGGGGGAAAACTTAATTTGACTATTCTCTTGATTTTAAATAATGATTCGTTTTGACTATTCAATGGAGTTTTTGAAAGTGATTTAAACTGCATATAGTCTCCCACGACTCTGCTCGTGCATATGGTTGTTATATCTTTCGCCGAGTCCCGAGCCGGTTATGTTATCGTGCGCACTATGTTATATTCTGGAGTATGATGTGTCCGGTTCGCCGAGCCCCTCCACTATAGGGCCGGGTACCGTGTATATTTGGTGTTATGATGTGTCCGGTTCGCCGAGCCTCCGCTATAGGGCCGGGTACCGTGTATATGTGATATGTGATACGTCGGGTTTCGGAGATATGAAAACTTCTGGAGTATGATGTGTTGTGGCGCCATTGACGGGCGGGCGACCATATTATAAGAGCCATGTGCACGATTTGTGTTTTGATAAGTAAGTATTTTGGTATTCTGGATTTTGCATT
Source organism: Lycium ferocissimum (assembly GCF_029784015.1). NCBI lineage: Eukaryota > Viridiplantae > Streptophyta > Magnoliopsida > Solanales > Solanaceae > Lycium > Lycium ferocissimum. Next base: position 9,220 of record NW_026713820.1, on the reverse strand, counting down.
TATTTTCTGTACTACTTATTCTGATTACGATCCCGTTTACTATATCTCATGCTTTGCATACTCGCATATATATTTCGTATCGACCCCCACTTTCTTCGGGGTCGCGTTTCATGCCGCGCGGCAGATATACTGGTTTGGATGATCCACCAGCTTCGGGTTCCTGTTCAGCTGTCTTGGAGCGCTCCCTTGTTCCGGAGCCTATACTTTGGTCCAGATTCTGTTATTGTACATATGTATGTGTTATTCGGGGGTACGGCGGGGCCCTGTCCCGTCATATGATTTTGTTATGATTCTTAGAGGTCTGTAGACATATATGTGTGGGTTATGGGTAATCACTGTTCGGTTGTGTCTGTGTGATTTGTGATTTGGACGTCCCCCCGTATTCTGACAGCCTTGTTGGCTTATGTGCGATAACATCTGTATATATATATTTGTGACAGCTTTCGGGGCGACGTTCCACTTTTCTGTATGTATACGATCTGGTTATGCCAGCTATGATCTGATGTCTGATTTTTGTATATGTGTAATCTGTTTGTACACTGATTAGGGTTAGCAGGTGAGTATGGGTGCCCAGCTCGGGCACTAGTCACGGCCTATGGGGTTGGGTCGTGACGAAAGTGGTATCAGAGCGGTTCGTCCTCGGATTGTCTGCAGACCATGTCCGGCAGAGTCTTGTTTATGGTGTGGAGCCGGCCACACTCATAAACAGGAGGCTGCGGGGCATTTAGGAATTAGTGACCCTTTTTCTGTCTTAGATCGTGCGATAAGAGCCAAGTCATAGGAAATGAGATTCTCCGTACTAACTTTTGATTTCAGCAGAAGGACGACATCTGCAGAAGAAAGCGATTGACGATATTGGAAGTTACAAAGCACGCAGGTAAGCTAAGGTACCAAAGGTATATGTCGGATAAGGTATTGAAGTATGATAAAAATGTAAAGTTGAAAATCGAAGGGGGAAAGTAAACAGGAAAGTGTAACAGGTGCAGTTCGAGTTGGACATACGAGGTAAGTCCATCATCTTCATACTGTTATTGGTACTGGGAGCCCTGTGTGGCCGTGATTTGATATGATATGTATACATATATGTTGGCCCTGTGAGGCATTGTTGGTATTTCCTGCGTACAGGTTTTGAGATAGTAAGAAATATAGAGGAAACTCTGCCAAATTTTTTTCAGGAAATAAAACAAGAATGAGGTATGGGTTTGCGATATGCCTTGAAAGGTTGTGTCATTAGTAAGGATAGAATTTGACTAAGTTGCAAGTACGGCTGACCTTGAAAAATAAGTTAACTGCTGAGTTGGCGGTAATAGTAATTAGGAGGTCGATATCGATATAGTAAAAAGAATTTGGAAAGGGCTTGCGATATTAAGAGATGACTTAGAAGAGGTTGGTAAATCTTGACAGAGCGTCATATTAAGGTACCAACTGAATTGATAAGCAGGGATAAATTATGACGAGTTTATGGTTAAAAAGGAATAATAATATAATTGAGACAAGAGTATAGAGGAAAAAGAATGGTGACGGATATGAATGTATGGATAAGACAGCTTGTGAAATATTAAGGATAAGATTGACCAGAAAGGGCAAAAAGCTAAGAAGTGTTACACTACGAGATTGATTACGAACAGGATATTATGTGAATGTAATAAGGATTGTTACGAAAATGAGCAAAGCCTAGCGAGGAAGTGACTAAAAGATATGATGTGATCTATGTGACTAAAGTATAAAGGTGAGCCACTGATCGAAAAAAAAAGAAAAAGAGAAAAAGAGGGATTTATGAAGTTCTTCTATAGGGGAAGTTCAGAATAAAGATTATGAGATAACGGAAAAGATAGCAGTAATAGATTATAACATGTATAGCCAAGAACACGAGTAATATCGGTTGACGGAGCCAAGAACACGAAAGACCAAGCCATAGAAAGATGAGCAACGGGGTAGAATGAGTGCTAGGAGGTGACTAGTATGATAAGAAGAAAAAGGAATGAACAGAATATGATTTGAAAACGAGACAGGGATCATATAGGAGAAATATTTTCCGAAGGACATAGAGGTATTACAGAACTTCTCGTGTACAAAAAAGAAGGATGGACACAGGCTGAGAAATATGGTAAGGAGATGCTAAAGGAAGCACCCAGGATAGACGTGATTAAACGAGTACAAATATGGAATGAAAAAGGAATACATAGTTATGAATTTAAAGGTGTAGTGCGACGACAGGATGATATGACAAGACCATTGTTGAGACGGATTTGGTGTGTTCTGAGTAAGTTAGAAGCCTGTGTTGAGTACACAGTAAAGATAAAAGACATAAAGCATAAAGGGGTGTTGCGTGCACGCGACTTCACCTTGGAAATAATGGGATCTTTAAGCGACAAAGACGGTAGGCTAAAGGAACAGATGGTGCAATATAATTTCATCAAAAGAAATAGATGGTGTAGGTTGAGGCAAAGATACCATTCCAAGAGGACTTTGAACACTTGTCGTTGGAATATGAGTGCCACCTAACTGAGAATTTAGAATAACTACGAGTATTAAATAATTATTGGGTTGAAGTAAGGGACCCTTTTTAATTCGGCGGGAGGTGTGTTATGAGGGCGTTTTGAAATCGGTCCAGACTTTAACTTACTCCAAATTAGGTGATGAAGGTCATGCGGTGAGGTGGACGCGATCATACTAGCATTGGCTCATCGTATTTCATCATAGTCCCAAAGTTAAGCGTGCTGGAGTGGGAGAAATTTTAGGATGGGTGACCCCCTGGGAAGTAAACTAAAAGTCTTATAAAGTCGGACATTGGAGAGCCAAATGGGAAGCTAGGGTAGCCTAAGAGAAATCAGAGTATACAGAGTGGGCAGGAACCTAAAGAGGTCGCCTAGGACGAGGCAGACTGAACCAGTAAAAAAGAAAGAAGGTGCATTACAGCTTTATAAGCAGGGTAAGTTGAATAGTGTTTGGAGATATGTTGTAAACAAGATGGTAGCAATTATGTACACGTGTGTATATGATATCCCACACATGGCTATATTGAATCCCAGCAATCGATGTTGTGACATATTGGAAGGCATTAATCGGACAGGGTAATGAAGTTCAAGTGAAAGAAAATAAAATGGCACAAATGTTATGAGGCGAGTTGATGTTGTTTTCACTACAGATTAAGTTCGGGAAGTTCTAATACAATGATATTTGGAAAAGAAAGAAAGTGAGTAGATGGAAGATAAAGGGGCCAAAATATCGGAAAAAGCGAAAGAATAAGAAACATGAAGAAGTAAAGCCTCCAAGAGAGACGACGGGCAAAACGCGGGACTATTTGGATAGAAAAATTTGAGGGTAGGCGTGTGGAAGGGACAAAATGTGGTAGTATGAAACAAAAGAAGAATGAGAAAGAAAGGAAGGAATGATTAGGCCGTGCAACGTTTCTAAGAGATTTTAACCTTCGAGAGATAGGTGCCGAAGACGATGGATATCTAAAAACTATTGATGTATTAGGACCTCCGCGCGCGCGCGCGCGCGGGGGCGCGCGCGCGCGCGCGGGGGCGCGCGCGCGCGCAGAACATATTGGACTTGAAAGAGATTATGACGTTCCTATGCCCCAGAAGGGGAAATTTATTAGTCTGGAGTTAGAGTTCGAAACGATCGCCGGTACAAGGAAATGGGAGATACGTGTACTCGTGTATGAGAGAATCGTAAAGGAGTAAAAACTTTCGTAGCCCTATGCTTTTGGGTTGTAAGGGCTAATGACGTTGACCATTGAACCACAAGTGAGTCTTAGCACGGCAATGTCACCTTCGGACTCGAATTATGAGTTGCCATCAAGCGTACGATTCGTACGTGAAGGGACATGTTGCGGGTATTTTGTATATACATACTTTGGATAAGTATTAGGAGGAATTTTGAAGGTAACCATAATAACTAATCAAAGTCATGCCACTTATGGGAGTGTAAGGACTAATGATAATAATAGCTACTATTCTCGCATCCGGTATGTAGCCGTCGATGAGGCTCCGTATGGCGCTAGAAAATGTTGCAGTGTTATTGATTTGTCACCAATTGGTTGGTTCGGTGTTGGCGAAACTAAGTTAATTTGGCCAAATATGATTCGAAGTCACCGAGTTAACAAAGTGAAACTCATTCGGAGCGGTTATGATTCGCAAGTAGTCGACAAAAGCCATATGCAGATAATCGACGTCGACACCTAGAGTTCCAGGTCGACACTTTGAGCTCCAAATAAACGATTGAGTATTTTTTAGAGTGTCACCCAGGAAGGGTGTTATGAGATTCGGCAGAAAAAGGAAGCTCAGTCCGAATTCGAGGTATGTTGGGCCTTATCAGATCGTCCGTAAGGTAGGCAAAGCTGCCTATGGATTATATCTACCACCCGAGTTGGAGGCATGCGTCCGGGTCTTCTACTTGTTTATGCTTTGTAAAGGTATAGATGATCCCTCCGTAGTGTATTCCATAGATGTATCCAGCACCAAAGTCATCCTACGCGAAACAGCTTATAGCCATACTAGATCGGCAGGTGAGAAAGCTGCGTATTAAAGATGTGGTTTCCGTTAAGGTAGTGTGGCGGAACAATAACGGCGAAGAGATGAAGAATACGTATCCCTACTTATTTCCTATGTCTACAGATAACCTAAATTTCGAAATTGGTTATGGTAGTTGACTAATGAACTGAATGTGACAGCAATGAAAGAGACTCCCCGAAACGCTTATAAGACCACAGTAAGATCGGTTTAACATTCGAGGACGAATGTTCTAAAGGGGGGAGGATGTTATATCCCGTATTTTGTGCGTTGGGACATTCCGAGATAACTATGAAAAGTTAAGGACAAGACTATTCCGGGATACGAGGTTGAGACTTTTGATATTCGATTTTGTTTTAAGGCATAAGTTGCTTATGATTTTATTGGTATGGAATATTAAGGAAAATTTGGGGTTAAAAGTGAATTATTGGAAATTAATTATTTCATGAAACAAGGCCACTTGGCCGTGGGACCTAGGGGTGGTTCCCACACATGGCTTGGTCAAATTAAATTCATCCAAGCCATGTGTGGGCCATGGTACACATGGAAGACTTATATATGGCACAATAGATGACAAGACAAACAATTAGTCATCTTTTATAACCTTAGAAGCTTGGAGAGAAATGGAGAAAAGAGAGGAGAGAGTGTTCGGCTGGAGGGGCTGGCCGAATATGGCCATGGAAAATTGACCATCAAAAATGATTTTCTCCTAGGTTTTCAACTAAGTGGAAGGTCCTAAACAACATGAAGTGGTTGTTGAGCAAGCAAATCCTTTGTTCTTGCAATTCTCAACCCTAGCCAAGTTGAAGAACTAAGTGAAGAAGGTAAGTTTTAATCTTCTTTTCATATGTTATGGATGGTTTATATGTTGTAGTATGTGAAAATGTGAAATTCATGAAATCATGCATGTTGAAGTGTTGGCCGTGTGTATATGGTGTGTAGGAATGAAGAATTAATTGTATTGAGCATGTTTGTGTGTTGTTGTAGTGTGTAGAAATGAATGAAACTCATGAAATTATGATTTAATATGGTGTGGCCGAATAGTGCGCTGTTTTGATATGGATTCCATGAATGAATTTTATTTAGTGTTTTGATTGTTATCGTTTGGATTTTATGATGTAGAATGAAAGTTTAATGATTCAAGTTGAATTTGTAATTGTATGTTGTTTTGGAAGTTAATGTATTTTAATATAGTTTCTTGAATTTATGAGAGTAATGTTGTTAACATGCGGATTATTGATGTAGTTTATGAATTTGAAAGAAAGGAATGTGTTATTGTTGTTCCTATGGGAATCGGAAGGTTTTGGGTGATGTTGTAAGTTGGTTGTGCCGTTGGGAATGTTGTGTGGATTGTTTGAAATATTCTTGAGTTTTGTTTGAATAGTTTCGGATTGGTATTTGGATGTATGAGCATTAAAGTTGGCTTAATGGTATGTGGTTATTTGAAATAAATGGAATGTTGTCGAATTATGTAGAAAAGAGTTATTGACATTAGAATGCATTTTGAATTAATTGTTGATGTTGTTAGTATGGTCGTTGGTATTGTTGGAGATTTGGCCGAGTTGAATTCTCGGGGTTGTTGACTTCATAGAGGAAATGCTGCCCAAATTTCTGTAAATGAAATGCTAACTTACAATTGGATTTCTAAGCGCTTATGACTAATGTTTGGCGCCAAATGATGTTATTATAGATTTTGAGAAGTCGAGACTTGAATTCGGATTAGCTTAGGAAGCGGACAAGGTATGTAAAGCTTAACCCTTCCTTCTTTTGGCATGCCTTAGTTGTAAATAGGCTATGACACGAGCCTCGAGGAAATTCTATTCTTGCGATCCGAGTATGCCTACGATTCTTATTTGCATTTTATCTTTGACATTCGTAATGTGATGGAATAATGGCCCTTATGTCTTTGGAATGATTGGTTTTCAAATGTTGCATAAAACGTTTTGTTCTTAAAAAGTTCTACGTCGGAAAAAGGGCCGTAACTCTCGTAGACAGAACTGGATCGCCTCGATATGTTCGTAGGAGGTTTTATAGCATATGATGACTATGTCTTCCATAGGCGGGCCCGGATTGGGTGAACGCTCGTCCGTGGGTCCCGCAACTTTTCTTTGTATAGTTCTGACGACCTTTGAAAGAACTTAATGTGGCTATGATTCCGACCCCCGAGTATGATTACTTATTTATCTGTCGAGTTTGAAATGAGGATTTCTATGCATATGATTTTGATACGTAACCATAATTTCTAAAGTTCTATTTGATATGTTCCCGAATGGCATTCGGGGGAAAACTTGATTTGACTATTCTCTTGATTTTAAATAATGATTCGTTTTGACTATTCAATGGAGTTTTTGAAAGTGATTTAAACTGCATATAGTCTCCCACGACTCTGCTCGTGCATATGGTTGTTATATCTTTCGCCGAGTCCCGGGCCGGTTATGTTATCGTGCGCACTATGTTATATTCGGAGTATGATGTGTCCGGTTCGCCGAGCCCCTCCGCATAGGCCGGGCACCGTGTATATTTGGTGTTATGATGTGTCCGGTTCGCCGAGCCTCCGCTATAGGCCGGCACCGTGTATATGTGATATGTGATACGTCGGGTTTCGAGATATGAAAACTTCGGAGTATGATGTGTTATGGCGCCATTGACGGGCGGGCGACCATATTCTAAGAGCCCTGTGCACGATTTGTGTTTTGATAAGTAAGTATTTTGGTATTCTGGATTTTGCATTTATTTTCTGTACTACTTATTCCGATTACGATCCTGTTTACTATATCTCATGCTTTGCATACTCAGTACATATTTCGTACTGACCCCCTTTCTTCGGGGGCTGCGTTTCATGCCGCGCAGGTACAGATACTTGTTTGGATGATCCACCAGCTTAGGGTTCCGTTCACCGTCTTGGAGCGCTCCCTTGTTCCGAGCCTATACTTTGGTCCGCATTCGTCATTGTACATATGTATGTGTTATTCGGGGGTACGGCGGGGTCCTGTCCCGTCATATGATTTTGTTATGATTCTTAGAGGTCTGTAGACATATATGTGGGTTATGGGTAGTCACTGTTCGGTTGTGTCTGTGTGATTTGTGATTTGGACGTCCCCCCGTATTTTGACAGCCTTGTTGGCTTATGTACGATAACATCTGTATATATATATATATATATATATATATATATGTGACAAATTTCGGGGCGACGTTCCACTTTTCGTATGTATACGATCCGGGTTATGCCGCCTATGATCGATGTCCGATTTTTGTATATGTGTAATCTGTTTGTACACCGATTATGGTTAGCAGTGCGTATGGGTGCCCGGCTCGGCACCAGTCACGGCTACGGGGTTGGGTCGTGACAAAAGTGGTATCGAGCGGTTCGTCCTCGATTGTCTACGGCACCGTGTCCGGAGTCTCTTGTTTATGGTGTGATGCCGGCCACACTCATAAACAAGAAGCTGCGGGGCATTTAGGAATTAGTGACCCTTTTTCTGTCTTAGATCGTGCGATAAGAGCCAAGTCATAGGAAATGAGATTCTCCGTACTAACTTTTGATTTCAGCAGAAGGACGACATCGACAAGAAAGCGATTGACGATATTGGAAGTTACAAAGCACGCAGGTAAGCTAAGGTACGAAAGGTATATGTTGGATAAGGTATTGAAGTATGATCAAAATGTAAAGTTGAAAATCGAAGGGGGAAAGTAAACAGGAAAGTGTAACAGGTGCAGTTCGAGTTGGACATACGAGGTAAGTCCATCATCTTCATATTGTTATTGATACTGGGAGCCCTGTGTGGCCGTGATTTGATATGATATGTATATATATATATATATGTTGGCCCTGTGAGGCATTGTTGGTATTTCCTGCGTACAAGTTTTGAGATAGTAAGAAATATAGAGGAAACTCTGCCAAAATTTTTTCAGGAAATAAAACAAGAATGAGGTATGGGTTTGCGATATGCCTTGAAAGGCTTGTGTCATTAGTCGGATAGAATTTGACTAAGTTACAAGTACGGCCGACCTTGAAAAAATAAGTTAACTCAACAGTTGGCGGTAATAGTAATTAGGAGGTCGATATCGATATAGTAAAAAGAATTTGAAAAGGGCTTGCGATATTAAGAGATGACTTAGAAGAGGTTGGTAAATCTTGACAGAGCGTCATATTAAGGTACCAACTGAATTGATAAGCAGGGATAAATTATGACGAGTTTATGGTTAAAAAGGAATAATAATATAATTGAGACAAGAGTATAGAGGAAAAAGAATGGTGACGGATATGAATGTATGATAAGACAACTTGTGAAATATTAAGGATAAGATTGTTAAAAAAGCTATGTTACACTACGAGATTAATTACGAACATGATATTATGTGAATGTAATAAGGATTGTTACGAAAATGAGCAAAGCCTAGCATGGAAGTGACTAAAAGATATGATGTGATCTATGTGACTAAAGTATAAAGGTGAGCCACTGATCGAAAAAAAAAAAAGAGAAAAAGAGGGATTTATGAAGTTTTTCTATAGGGGAAGTTCAGAATAAAGATTATGAGATAACAGTGCAGTAATAGATTATAACATGTATAGCCAAGAACACGAGTAATATCAGTGACGGAACTGTGAAAGACCATGTTATATCCCGTGTTTTTGCACATTCGGGAAATTTGGACATAATTGTGATTTGTAAGAATAAGGCCACGCTTTGATTTTA